>NC_141628.1:16651464-16706464 GCF_047967505.1 Dipteris shenzhenensis
GATTGGAGCTTTATCACTAGAGTGGACATTTTATTTCATTGTAAAGATTTATTGGCTAATTTTCTTACATTTGTACAAATATTTAAGCCTTGTAAAGCCTTCCAGGCTATTTCCCACATTTATTGCTATAAAATACCTTGTAAAGCCCTCTCAAATATTTTTCACATTTATTGCCATACGAAGCCTTGTAAAGGCTTTTGGGCTATTTCCCACATTTATTATATTAAGCCTTGTATATTGCACTTTACTTGTATGTATCTAAATTCTTCATTATCTTTTCTTGTAGGATTATGGAGCAATCAACTAATATGGGGACTAGTCTAAATGACTATGAGATTAGAGCATGGGTCTCTGATGTCACTTTGAATTTAAAAGGAAAGGAATATAGCCCCAACGGCTTTGGTAGGTGGACTCAATATCACATGGGTAGAAGAGCTTGGTTTCTTGATCAAAAGGAAAAGAGAGTCTTTCTACTTATGTCAAAAAGGGAGTTCAATGATGGTGAGGATCCATGGGATGCTACATTCTCTACGAAAGATATGACTTTGAGCCTTGTAGTAGGCATAATGATAGACCCAAAACAGAGTTTTATGGGCATTTTTATAAAGAGTTCAGATCCTGAAGTTGGCGGTCTTCATTTTGTTGTTTTAAGGAGAGACTCAAAGACCTTTTTGATGCCCCCTCCTCAACCATCAAAGTTTCTAGAGCTGCAAAGTGCATTGGAGGATGAGACTCTGTCTAATGAAAGCATGTATGAAACCTTATCTTTATACTTCTATGCTTGTTTAAGCCTTTATTTGGGATGTGTAAATCTCATAACTTTTTTATACTTTCTTCCAAGAGGAGAAGAGACTCAGTCTAATGAAAGCATGTTATCTTTATACTTCTATGCTTATTTAAGCCTTTATTTGAGATGTGTAAATCTCATAACTTTTTTATATTTTCCTCCAAGAGGAGAAGAGACTCAGTCTAATGAAAGCATGTATGAAACCTTATCTTTATACTTCTATGCAGTCTAATGAAAACACCATTATTAATATTGGGGAACAACCTGAAAATATGACTACATTGCAGCATGCATGAAATCTTATCTTTATATTTCTATGCTTGTTTAAGCTTTTATTTGGGATGTGTAAATCTCAAAACTTTTTAATATTTTTATAGCAGAAAGAGGATGTAGAAGACATAGCAAGCAAAGAAGAATACGATGTACACCACTCGCTCGATAAGATGAGTCATGAAAATATGACTCTATTGAAATAGATTGGAAGTTCATTCAACGCTATGTTGTTAATTCGACAACAACCTCATACTTTTGAATTTGGTGAAGAAGACATTTTAATCCTCTTGAATCCTAAGAAAGAGGTTAATGTCAAAGTCATAACAACCATCCTCAGGTTTGATGTGACCTTTTCCTTGGCTTTATACTTTCGTATTTTGATTAAACCCAACAAGCTAATAGTCTCTTTTTTTTGGGTGGTAATGTTATAGCAGATTTTCCTCAAAATATACAAAGAGTTTCATATATGCTCGATCCTCTTATTTTTGAAGTGCTTAGCAAAAACAAAATACCATAGAGGATGTTTTCAAGTGGTTGGAGCATGTTCCTATGAATGAAGCACAAGTTATCTTTACAACATATTATGAGAAGTAAGCAGCAATCCCTACTTGTTTTTTCTCTTGCATTGCTAAAATTATCTCAAACATAATAATTATTCTTTATTGTTGATAATGTAGCTCACATTGGAATTTGGTGGTCATGGAAATCTTTGCCAAGAAGTGCTTCTTTGCCAACTCAATGACATCCCTCCATCGTACTGTGTCAAAGTAAGTATAGACTACACTTGTTGTCACTTCTTGGCATGTAGATTGATATGCAATGCACATATTCACTCTTGTTATATGTTTTGATGTGCAAATCGGCTTGAAAGTTGGTAGGTGCTATCAACACAGTAATGTAGCCAGGTGACTTGGCACAACAAATAGAGTATATAACATGTTAGGTATCACATCAAAACAATAGCCACATCTACAATTGTGGATGGAGGGTGGGCTACAATCGCTTTTTGGTAGTTGGTCAAAATTTTGAGATATAGAATGACACCACACTATCAACATAGACGGACTTGCATCTCTATGCATTTATAACATGTACCGTTCGAGCAATCATAAAGGGCAACATTATGGACCCTCCTACAAGTCAAACAGATAATGGCTTAGAGGAGTGTGAAATGAATGCCATCAAAGAGTCAAAGGGAATAGAAGACCTCAACTCTATAAACGTGGTGGCTGCATTGGAAGAATTGGGAAGCTCTTTTAATGTTAGGGTTATGATTCAACATAGACCTCAGTATCTTGAATTTGCTGGAGAGGAGATTTCAGTCCTCTCTGTTTCTTCAAACAAGGTCAATAACAATGTTATGATGGCCATTCTCAGGTTTGATCAGACTTTTTCTCTACTTGATGATTCAATATTTTCATTAAATTTAATATGCTAATATTCATTTATTTATTGGTGCAATTTATAGTTATCTCACAGTTTTCTAGATCAGTACAAAATCGTGTGTATATGTTGGATTCCCTCCTTTCTCCTATACTTAACGATAGCAAAAAGACGATAGCTAATGTTTGTAAATGGTTACAGCCTTTACATTTAGATGGCGTGTGAGTCCTGTTTATGGCATATCATGAGATGTATCATTGCAACCTTATTTTTCATCTTCTACTGGCAACATTGTGTTAAATAATAATGGTTCTTAATTATTCGTGTAGGGCACATTCGAGTCTAGTGGTTTGGGACCTTGAAGACAACTATTATTGGTTTGTCAACTCAATTGCAGGCTTTCATGGCTCAGTGCAAACGTTAGTATTCTATTAATGTGTTGTTGCTTCTATATTAATTATGTATCTTATTTAATAGACACATTAAGTTTTTTTAATATGTCATGATGAGTAGGTCGGTTGAGAACTTGGTATCTGCTATCAGAGAAACAAGACAGTACAAAGACTCGCTAGACTTCTAAAGGAATTTAGTAGTAAAGCAAGAAGATGGGCATAGCTATGGGTGGAGAGTTACCTATAACAGCATGTTGATTTTCAAATAAATTTTCTCACTTAAGCCATAGGTCTCATCAAAAGAATATTCGAAGCTCAAATATTCAAAGAAGGATATTCAATTATTTAGGGCTGAAATCATTCGAGACCTAATTGCTGCCATTGGAATACAACGTGCAATTGAAGCAATATCAGAGCTTGCATTTAAGGAAGAGGAGACTGAGTCTACTCCGAAAGCGCTACACACTACAGAAGAAGTAGAGACTCAGTGCACACCTAGAGCACCGTAGCCTCCATTAGAAGCATCAGAAGAGTTGCCACAACCTCTGCTTGCATTTAAGGAAGAGGAGACTGAGTCTACTCCGAAAGCACTACACACTACAGAAGAAGTAGAGACTCAGTGTACACCTAGAGCACCACAGCCTCCACTGGAAGCATCAAAAGAGTTGCCATAGCCTCCACTAGAAGCATCAGAAGAGTTGTGATGCATGTATGATGTTGTTTTTGTATATATGCATGAGGAGCATATTCTCATGATATTGTTTATTCCATGAGTATTATGGTTGACATTTATTTGTTACAATGTATTGAATCATGATGTTTTTTTTGTTGATTATACACCAATTTGTGACTTATTACTTAAGTGGAATTTACTCATGATATTTATATCATTATTTTGTGCATACAATTTTATGATATTAATGTGTGATGATGTGATTATTTGGAAATATTAAATGTATGATGAGAATTATGATATGAATGTGATGATGAAATAAATGTGTGATGAGAAGAACATAACAATTATTTGTAATCTTTCACTTCAAAGTATCAATTACCAATGCTCCACTCATTTTATTCCAAACCTTTCATTTCACAGTATTAGTTAAAGTGTGAGTTGGACCATCTCCACTCACTTAAAGTAGAGCATTCCCAATTCTCCACTCACTTTATTGCAAACTTTATCCTTATCGTAGCGAACACACCGTGCATTAGTGAACTTGTATTCTTCCATCCTAGTCCTTCCACAAACACTCACTTATTTCTTCCATCCTAGTCCTTCTCAGTAACTTGTATTCTTCCATCCTAGTCCTTCTTAGTAACTTGTATTCTTCTATCCTAGTCCTTCCACAAACACTCTCTTCTTTCTTCCATCTTAGTGCATCTCATTAACTTGTATTCTTCCATCCTAGTCCTTCCACAAACACTCGCTTCTTTCTTCCATCCTAGTCCACCTCTATTTATTTATCATCTCTCCACCCATGGATGTCCTTGGCATCATTGAAGACGTGGAGTCCAGAATTAACAGTCTCAAAGAATGGATTGCTGACCAAGGAGCATAGAGAGAGGTCAAAATTCGATAAGGCTCTACACTAACAACGGATGGAGAGAGAGGAATTTGATGCATAGAGGCGCGCAGAGAGGGAGGAGACTCTCAAGATCGAAGAGAGAAAAAGACTTTTAGGAAATATTATTGAAAGCACGACAAGATCTCTTAGAATTCTTAAGTAACCTTCGTTATCGCAGCTCTCGGTATGGGTGATTTGATGCGGATGCTGAGAGAACAATAAGAGCCTCACAAAGAAATTATAAAGAAACAATCTATGACCGCTTGAATTTCTTCCTCGCATGTAATTATGTTGAGGATGCAGATGTGGAGGCAGTGGAAGATTGCGTTATTGAGAAGATAAGAGAGACCAATGATGAGATCTTCTAGATTTTTCTCTGCAACAAGCAGATATTAGAATTGCTAATACAGTTTGTTTAGATTATCTTGTATTCTCTGCAAAAAGCCTAGTAGGGTTGAGCATTGCTAATACAGTTTGTTTTTATTATCTTGTATTCTCTGCAAGAAACCATGTAGGGCTGAGTTAATGTAAGGTGTTTTTTGACACCATATGGCTTTGAGTTATATGATAAACTTCTTTAAAAAATGTGATGTTCTTTTTTTAATGTACTCTAGTTTTAATAACATGTCACGTCATGTTTATTTAAAAAATCTTACTTTTGGTCTCTTTTAACAATGTGATGTCCTCGTCTTTTAATGTACTCTAGTTTTAATAACATGTCACGTCATTTTTTCTAATTTCATTTTTAAAAATCTTTCTTTTAAACTCAATGTTTTTTTAAATAAGAGCCTCTTTTTTTTTCATGCTTTATCCAAAATTATCTCACAAAACGAATTTGGACAGTGCACTAGTCCAAAATTAATGAAATGGGTGTTTTAGATACTTATGATGGACCTAGAGAGGGAGTGGAACCAAATTTACCTGACTTGGTGAATATTGTAGATGATGGTGATGATGATGATGTAATCGATGAGGATTAAGAAATCATGTCACTTGGGTGATTTATTTAAATTTTGTTATAATTAGACAGAGATAGAGACAAAGAGAGAGAGAGAGAGAGATTTTGTTTATGGATGATCTTGCCTTGTATTTGACTAACGTTTGGCTTGAAATGATACTTGGAGAATATTGTATAGACTTGTTGAATATTGAAGATAACGGTGATGATGATAACATAATTGGTTAGAATCAATCAATTATATAAGTTGAGAATATTCTAAAACTTTTCAAAGTTGGATCATATGGAATTCATCTATATGTGTGTGCATTGCATAGAGAGAGAGAGAGAGATAGAGAGACAGAAATATGTATGCTTAATAAATAACTTTTAAATGAATAGACACTACATTCATGGATATTATTGCTCACCATTTGGCAAATGTTTGGGCTGAAAGGATACCAAAAAATTTAGGAAAATATTGTAAGAGAACTAGAAGAGGATCCAAATTTAATCAAGATCAATAGACACTTTCTTCTTCGATAGCCCACTCATCATCATCACCCGGATATGAAAATGACCAATGACATACCATGGAATGTGAAGATTGTGGGAGAGAGGGAAGGAGTCTCACATGCAGCTTTCTCACATGCACAATGGGGGAATACACACAAAGGTGGAGGCTGAAAACAGTTTTTCTCTTCTTAGTTGTGAAAGCCAAAAGAACTCTAATACAAAGAAATAGAAGAACCCTATATGTGGGTCTCAAAACCAAACTCAACTAACTAAGGTGGCATACTAACTGAGCCACGAACTAGTGTAGATAAGGATAGCTATCATCTAGCTATTATTCGTGGGCGGTGTACCAACCGCATCTCCAGCTAACAAGTCGGTGACATAAGTACACAACGGTCACCCTGGCATATCTCGAGTGGAGCTCGATATCTCAACACTCCCCCTCAAGCTCAATCCCAAATCCTGCACACCAAGCAGAGGTCTCTGAACTTGCGCAGCTTCTCTGTGCCCAATGCTTTCGTGAATATGTCAGCCACCTGATTCTCTGTGCTGACATAAACTAGATCAATAAGACCTAGTAACACTTTCTCCCACACATAGTGATAATGCACCTCAATGTGCTTTGTTCTAGCATGAAAGATTGGGTTCTTTGCCAAGTGTATACTACTCATGTTGTCACAATAAATGACAACTGGCCGTAGACTGATGCATATCATAGAGTAGCTTATGCAACCAAGCTACCTCACATGCAGCCATTCCTGCACCCCTGTACTCAGCCTCTGTGCTCGACAAGGCAACTGTAGGCTCTTTCTTGCTGCTCCAAGTGACTGCAGCACTCCCAAAAGAGAACATATATCCACTGGTAGATCGTCTATTAGAAATACTACCAGCCCAATCAGCATCAGTGTATCCATGCAACTGTATCTGAACCCCAGCCTCATAAAATAGTCCATACTGCAATGTGGACTTCACATACCTGAGTATGTGTCTAGCCGCATCCAAATGCGGTTTCCTTGGAGCCTGCATAAACTGACTTACCAACCCAACAGCATAGCTCAAATCTGGCCTGGTAATAGTCATGTAAATCAAACTTCCTACTGTGCGTCTGTACATAGTAGGGTCCTCTAGAAGCTCACCTGCATCTGCTCTCAGCTTCACATTCTACTCCAAAGGAACTGAAATAGGCTTACAGCCTGTCATCCCATATTTGGACAGCATGTCCAATCCATACTGCCTCTGCAAGAGCTGTATCCCACTTGGTGATCTAATCACCTCAATGCCCAAGAAATAACGCAGCTCTCCCAAATCCTTCATCTCAAACTTCTGCCTCAATAGCATTTTCACATGAAGGATATCTTCATCACTATCACCTGTGATGATCAAATCATCAACATAAATGACCAGCAGCATAATCCCTTTCTCTGTTTTTCTCACATAGAGTGAGAAATCTGCCTTGGAAATCTGAAAGCCAATAGTGACAAGATACTGTCCTATCTTGTCAGACCATGCTCTAGGTGCTTGCTTCAAGCCATACAAGGCTTTCTTCAACCTGCAAACAAACTCAAGATGAGTAGCATGAACATAACCTGCTGGCTGCTCCATAAAGACCTCTTCTTGCAAATCACCATGCAAGAAGGCATTCTTTACATCCATCTGATGTAAAGACCATCCCTTTGATGCAGCCATAGCAATGGCTGCTCTTACGGTTGCCATCCTTGCAACCGGGCTAAAAGTTTCTTCATAATCAATGCCATATGTCTGTGCATACCCCTTGACAACTAATCTTGCCTTGTATCTATTCACAGAACCATCTGCATTGTGCTTGATCTTATAAACCCACTTACAACCAATTGCATTCTTGCCTTTAGGCAAAGGCACCAATTCCCATGTAGCATTAGCATCCAAGGCATCCATTTCTTCATCCATGGCTTTCTCCCATTTTTCATTTCCCATGGCTTGCTCAAAAGAAGTGGGTTCTGGTTCCTGTATCACTTTGACGATATAGGCATAGTGAATGGCTGTAAATCCATCATATTTCAGCCTATCCACAGGATACCTAACCCTGGTAGACCTGCGCAAAATAGGCTCACTTCCAGGTGCTCTCAAAACATCCCTGGTCTTCCTTACTCCAGGTGTAACAACAGAAGGAATACCCAACTCATCATCAATGCTCTGTTCTGAGCCACTGGATTCACCATCCACACAAGAGTGACCTACATTCACATCATACATGGGCTGATCTACCTTCTCTTTCCCTTTTCGTGATACCTACATACCACTCTCTGCATTGCTTTGAGGGGATTCTCCTGATCTCAATCTGCCTGTCCATGGCGAAGTATGTGAACCACTAGTAGAGGACACTCCAGGTCCACTGATATTTTGTGATTGCTGCTGTGCATTCAATGCAGCATTACCATTTTGTGCATCTACATCAATCATCACATTTACTGGTTTATACCAGCTGCTCATCTCATCAAAAACAACATCTTTGCTCACTGTGAACTTACGTGTAGAAGGGTTATAGCATCTATACCCTTTTTGCTGCAGAGAATAACCAATAAAGACGCACTTCTCAGCTTTTGGATCCAACTTGGACCTCAGCTCATCTGGCACATGGACATAGGCAATGCAACCAAAAATCTTCAAATGAGAAATATCTGGTTTCCTACCAGTATACATCTCCTCTGGCGTCATGCCATGTATTGCTGCAGTGGGAGTCCTGTTCATTATATAGATTGCTGTAGCAACTGCTTCAGCCCAATAATAATCTGGTAGATCTTTTTCATTTAGCATAGCCCGAGATACCTCTCCAATATGCCTGTTTTTTCTTTCTGCAATTCCATTTTGCTGTGGGGTATGACTGCATGAATATTGATGCTTTATACCATGCTCCTGCAAGAACCTTGCAAACTCATTTGAGAGGTACTCTCCCCCTCCATCTGACCTTAGGCATTTTATTTGCAGGCCTGTTTCTTTTTCAACCATAGCTTTGAAAGCTTTGAAGTGCCCAAACACTTCACTTTTCTTTTTCATAAAATACACCCACAGTTTTCTGCTGAAGTCATCAATAAATGTGACAAAATAGTGACAGCCTCCAATAGATGCAGCTTTTGTAGTCCACACATCAGAGTAGTGGATTAATTTCAATGGCTTTTTACTCTCTTGAACATGCCTAGGAAAAGGTTTCCTTGCCTGTTTCCCAAATTGACAGGCTTCACAAATCTTGTGCATTTCTGCAACCTTGAATTTTGGCAATCCTGCAACAATATTTTGGGCTTGCATTGATTTAAGTTGCTGTATATTAACATGACCAATGCGTTTGTGCCAGATATCAATATCTGCAACTACACCGGTCCCATGTGCAAACATTGCTGCACTCAATTCAGGCATGTCTGCATCCAACGTAAACATCCTGACCTTCTTCTTTCCTTTTGCTATCAAGCGACCATTATTTTTCATATCCTCAACAAGGCATCCATGAGGATTAAATCTAACCTGCAAGCCCTGCTCAACCATTTGACCAACAAAAACCAGGTTCTTGGTGATGTTCGAGACATGAAATACATCAGACAAGTATTTCTTTTTCCCATCCTGCATAAACAAAGGAATTTTGCCAATCTGCACAATAGGATGTGCAGTATCATCACTAGTCTCCACAAATCCTGGTTTTTCCATTTTTCTTGCATCCTGCATCCATTCAGCGTGACCTGTCATGTGGTTTGATGCACCCGAGTCAACATACCACACATCATTGCTTTCTTCTGCACTTGTTACAGAATTGGTCATATGCTGCACCATAAATAGATGCTCATTTCTGTCATCACCCTGCCTGCTAGAAGATGCATAATTGCCTTGCTGCAATTTTCCATTCATAATGTCATTCTGCTTTTTGTAGCAGTCCTTAGCCATATGACCCATTTTGCCACAATAGTAGCATTCAACATTGCTGTTTGCATTTTGGCTTCTCTGCCATCCACCACGGCCTCTTTGGCTCCCCCTACCTCTAGAGTTACCATGTCCTCCTGCATAGGACTGGTTTTCTTGCGTTTGCTGCATATTTTGATTTCTACCACGGCCTGCAGATCGGCCTCCTCTACCTCTGCCTCTACCTCTGCCAGCATTTGAGTAGAAGACAGTTTCTTTTGAAGTTCCTACTGAAGAAGATGCACCACCATTTCTTTTCTCTTCAGAAATTAGAAGAGCAATCAGCTCCTCAAAATCAGGAAATTTTTCACGGAAGGCAATGGATGTCCGGAACTGTGCATAATCCTTTCCTAGACATTCAAGGTCACAGAAACCAAATCATCATCATCCACTGGCGACCCAATGGAAGCAAGTGCATCTGCAATTTTCTTCACTTTCATGTGGTAGTCATTTATGCTCAAATTTTCTCTCTGCACATTGTGCAACTCCTGTTTGAGTTGCATTTTCCTGGCTTGCGTATTTGTGCTGTACATTTTTGCCAAAGTATCCCATGCCTCCTTTGGCGTACTTGCATCCTGAATATGCACAATCATGGAGTCCGAAATACTGATAGACAGCCAGTACATAACTTTCCTGGCTCTCTCATGCCATCCTTTGAATGCCTGCATTTCCTGTTGACTGGGAACATTAGGAAGAATAGGTTCTTCTTCATTTCCTGTAATGAATTCCCAATAGCCTTTTCCCATCAAGAAATTCATCATTCTAAACTTCCATGCCTGGAAGTTGTTCTTGTCACGCTTTTCAGTGACAATCTATGAAAGAGAATCAGATGCCATTATAGAACATTGCAAAATATTCTGTTACTGCAAAAAAACACAACTTTTGCCTCACACGGGTAGATCTGCAAAACTGACGAAAGTGGTATTTCACCACACAGTCACTTCCTAATGACGATTTTGCATCAACAGGAAACAAGCATGAATCTGCAACTCCCAATATCTCTGCACATAGGCATACGATGCAATTTCTGTGGCACCTTTCCACCGACTAAGCCGCGCAGTGGTCGCACAGCAAAAAACAGGGCCTTTTCCTGAGTGCCTGCGAAGAACTTCCGCCTTCAAAATGGGCCCCGAAACGGCCTCAAATCAGAAAAATAAAGTCACTAAGGGCTTTGCCCTTATCCCGCAGCATATACTGCGCTCTCGCCACACCGCGAAGGGCGTCTCAATCTGAAACAGTGCACTCCTGCACTTCTGGCTGTGCTACTTGCAGAGATTTGCTCCCAAACTCAAAATAGGAAAGCAACACTGGTCCTCTTACCAGGACACCACGAACTTGGCTTGCTTTCTTGAGCTCCTTACCATGAATAAGGCTCTAATACCATGTGAAGATTGTGGGAGAGAGGGAAGGAGTCTCACTTGCAGCTTTCTCACATGCACAATGGGGGAATACACACAAAGGTGGAGGCTGAAAATAGTTTTTCTCTTCTTAGTTGTGAAAGCCAAAAGAACTCTAATACAAAGAAATAGAAGAGCCCTATATGTGGGTCTCAAAACCAAACTCAACTAACTAAGGTGGCATACTAACTGAGCCACGAACTAGTGTAGATAAGGATAGCTGTCATCCAGCTATTATTCGTGGGCGGTGTACCAACCGCATCTCCAGCTAACAAGTCGGTGACATAAGTACACAACGGTCACCCTGGCATATCTCGAGTGGAGCTCGATATCTCAACATGGAAGGCTATCATTGTCAACATCAACTTAATAATTCAGAGAATAATGATATGTTAGGTACTTAACATTTTATAATTTCTTTATTTGTATCATTATTTGGATTGATTTTGATATGCACTCTAGTTCTCTACTGAGCATGCGAGCCCACTAGCTGGTAATTTTTATTGCACTCGTAGTAATCCTGGCATGCTTAAGCTCGGTGGTGGGTGAGTGGTGGTTGGTAATTTTAACTGCCAGCCTGGTGGAATCATAGTTATGACAGATGTGGCTATAATCACTTGTTACCATGCACTCTAGTACTCTACTGAGTATGAAAGCGTGGTGACTAGTAATTTTTACTGCACTCATAGTGATCATGCATGCTTAAGCCCACCGGTGGTGGGTGAGTAGTGGCACGGTGGAATCGTAGCCATGACAGACATGGATGATGACAAGCACCACCATCGGGCAGTAATTCCCACAAAAGTAAAATCATGAAGCCTACTAATCCCTCATTATCATGCACTCTAGTACTCTCCTGATCATGCAAGCTCAGTGACTGGTAATTTACTGCACTCCTAGTAATCATGCATGCAAGTTGAGCGATGGTAGCTAGAAGCTGAGTAATTGCAAGCCACTGGCCCACTATGGTGGCTGGTAATTAATTGCTAGCGTGATGGGTCTTAGCCGCCGCCACAGACATGGCTAGGAATCTTAGATGCCACCACCTCTAATCATTCATTACCATGCAAGTTAGTACTATCGCCTTGAATTAATTAGAATTCGGGCCAACCACCGCAGTGGCTCTCACCTTGACAGTAGTCAGGCTACAACCACCGTGGTGGCTCTCACCTTGACATGTAATTGGGCTACAAATCGCTATTCCATTCCTTTAACCGTTTTGTCTTCTATCCCTCTCGACCAATTCGTTCTCCCTTGCAATCGCAAGCCTCCACTATTCCATTTCCTTCACTGCTTCATCCTCTATCCCTCTCGACCATTTCTTTCTCCCTTGCAATCGGATTGCAAACTCAAGCATTCCATTTCCTTCATTTTTCATCTTGTATCCCTCTTGACCATTTCTCTCTCCATTGCACTCTTCCTGCAACTTCTATCCCCTCTCGTAATGGACCCTGCACAGTCAGGTGGAGTCAAGATTTTGAGCTTGCCAACAGACCTCCAAGATGTGCTGAAGAAGACCATTTACTTAATTGTTGCCTCGAATGCTCCCACCAATCGTGACACTACAACTCATGTTCTTTGCTCTGATGACAATTATTGAATGCATGCATCTGCAATCACTTCTTGCTCTCTTGCTCTGCAAGGAGTCTTCTTCCTTCTCGTTGTTTCTCCCTTTGCAGATGTTGCAAAAGTGTCTTTCGTTGCCGACACAATATGGTGCTAGTGCTTTTCTTGACCCGCACTGTGTTCCTTGTGCCTTGACCTCTGGCTTTACAACTTTCCTATCTTGCAGCCTCTATCTCCTTCTCTCCATGGTGAGCTGCATGTTTCCATTGATACCATGGCCATGATTAGTCCAGAATAGACCCAGAGAAGCTAGCTGGTGAGGCAAGCAAAGAATAGAAGATAACTTACCCAAAATAAGACAATGGCAAACCAAAGTTTGTGCAAGGTCACGTCAAGGTGCGTGCAGGTTGCAGGGCATTTGCAGGGTGGGGGCAGGTTGCAAGTACTTAATCTTCCAAGATTTGATGGGCGGGAAGTGTGAAAATTCAAAATTTGCGAGAGTAGCAAAATTTTAGCAATCGGTTTTTCCCCCTCCGGCAATACACATCAACAAAATTGGATATCCCAAACAAGTGCAATGTGGCCTAAAATGCTTCAAAACACAAATAGGCCAAAGGGCATGCTATCAGGTTGGATGTTTTGTATTATTAAATGCAATGACCTTTGGCATGCTTATGAGCCATATAGCAAGCAAGTACATGGAAAAAGAAACAATTCAAAGTTGTAAATAGTGTTGGATTTATTAAAATATCTTTGCACATGCACAAATTGCACTTTTCTAACCTCTTCCATTTTAGGGTGAATCTAGATACCAATACCAACAACTATCAATGTTTTAAGACCACCATGCACTAGTCCCAATAGTTTGGATTCCAAAATTTCAATCCATTTTGGTTTTCAATAAATCAAAAAAAGTTATGCACCGTGCCCTCAAATGGGTATGCATCACTTTAGCACAACATTGGAGGCCCGTTAACCCATGCATAATGATCTCATTTAGGTGTGTCCTTGGGTTGAGGAGAAGCTCACATAGTATAATTTGGAATGATTACTTGGTTGCATGTATGTATAGAACAAAATTTTGATGTTTTTGAAATTGCTATATCCCATAGTCTTCGGGATGTATGCTTCACATGCAACCTAGAAATTATAATGCTTTAACAATCTCGTTCCAAATCCTTGTTCCATAATTTTTTTCTCTCATGTTCAAGTTTGGAATGGGTACTACAACTTGAAGACAAAGTTTTCCGAATTCCATTGAGCAATGCATAAGTTATGAGTCATGCAAGATATCTATATATAGAAAAGTCCCTGAACCTCATCAAAATGGCTACACCTAAGCAAACAATGACCCATTATTAGCCAACACATTTAGGTCAATAAATTCATTATGAGAGTTGCTTAAGTGTGCCTCAACTATCCACTCAGCGGCTTTTGCGCTGAATAGCGTCTCAGTTACAAGGGCCTACTGCTTCAACAACCGCTCCATCATTATATAGTTTGTGCCAAAATGTATTTCACCTGACTTCAAAAGCTCTAGCAAGTGATTTGGAGGATGATGATTCCTGAATATATCCAGTAATCGCTCATGGGTAAGAAAGGATAACACAACTTTTCGAGCCTCATCCACAACGTCTTTGAAGAATTTTGTCTTAGGTGTTTTGTACCAATCCTCTAAGACTAGGTCCAGACAGTGGCATGAGCATGGTGATGCCCAAATATGTTGATATCTGTGATTTATAATTTTCCCAGGGCCTTTCGACAATTCTTAGCGTTATCAGGACCGATGTCTTCATCAATACGTCTACTTAATTGCCTTGCAATGAATTCTCTTGTCTTGGCCTCACCACTTGTATCAATTGATTGTCGAAAAGCCTCCCCTTTGAACATCGCAACCATGACATTAATCAAGGGCCGCTTGCTAACATTCTTCCATCCATCTGATATGATGGTGCAAGCTATTTTCTCAATGCCATTGTAAACCACTTGCTGCATCTCCTCTTTCATCCTATTGTAGTATGCATCGAACATGTATGCTA
This sequence comes from Dipteris shenzhenensis, assembly GCF_047967505.1. Lineage (NCBI taxonomy): Eukaryota > Viridiplantae > Streptophyta > Polypodiopsida > Gleicheniales > Dipteridaceae > Dipteris > Dipteris shenzhenensis. The sequence goes on from NC_141628.1 coordinate 16,666,244, forward strand.
TTACGGACGACATCATAACTAGGCATTGTGAAACCCAAGCCAGCTTTAGTGCCAGAGGCCATGTCTTTTTTTCAACATGGGTTTTGCACCATGCTCAATGGATATCCCGTGCGACAAATAGCTTCAACCCTATCTTGTTGCACCTTCTCAATATGTTATGCTTTGAAGGAAGGTTCCAAGGGTTGTTGTTGCACACGTACATGGGCATTCGAACAAGGCATATTACTGCATTGTCCTCTTTCCATGTGCATGTTTGTGCAACTTGCCGACTGTGCAAGTGATACTATGCCACTACTCTGTGCGGTTGCACTTTGTGAACAACTTTCCATGGTCGCTGATTGCTCACTCGGGGTTTCAAGACCCATGGTTCTTTCTTCAATTACAAGTTGAGACTGGTGGTGTGCGACTATGTCATCCACAATTGTGTTTGCAGTTGCGGATATCTGACCACCCAAAATGGCTACCACCCTTTCCACTCCCATCGAAACCTTGCACTTTCCAATCTATCTTTGAGGATCGCCTAGGAAATGTGTGCGCATACGAGTACTTGAACACGTGTGTTGTTCGTGGAGGATGTTACATCTCCACTTTGTGGTAGTTATGAGCATAACATAATCACGGGCTTTTGCAGGGTTTCGGCCTCATTTCTCTAGAGCCATATTCAACCTCTATTCAACAATGTGCAAAAGTTTCGGAAGCAAAATTATCAATTGCCACATATCAAAATCATTTGTCCAGTCTTGATCAATTTTATTTGACAATATATCTTGCATGGAACAATTGTTTCACTCACTCTTATTCCACCAGTGCTCCGTAAGTGTGCTAGACCTCGAGACGAAGCAACCATCCTATCATCGTGCCCCCTCCCGACATAATTGGATGGCTATAGATGTGTTAATCTGCCTATGGACCTAGATGTGAGATGGCAAATTGCCTTTTCCCACATCTCTATATGTACCATGATCTTTCGTGACATCATGTTCTGTAAGCGAAAGTCGGTATTTCACACATGCTAGTGCAGTATCTAGCATTGCTCACATGCACATGGTAGTTCTTTCTATCATACCCTCTACTTTTAAATCCCAACCATATGATACAATTATTTAAAAGAGTTAAAAGCATAATTTTTTCATGCTACAAGCAGTCTTAAATATCTGGACTCAAATAAAGACGTAAGCAACGCCTATAGATGCGTCCGCTATTTTGCGTGTCTATAGTTGCTTTATCTTGTTGTGACATAAACACAATATAATTTGAGATTGATACTTACAAATTTTCCCATGATGCAATACCCCCTGCTCCAAAAAACAAGGATCCATATCGCTCCATCTAGATCTGTCATGCCTCCACTTGCTGCAGACTGGGGTCCTCTTTTGCTAGCTTCATGAATTTCTTCCACTCGTTCTTATGAGTGGTGTGTCGTTGGCCCTTGGTGGTTTTCTTCCCTCTCTCCTGGCAATCTCATCTCTTTAGCAAATACCTCTTATTGGTGGTGAGGATATTGTTGTCTTTGCCCATTTGTCAGTGAACTCATGACGTTCTATATTGGGATACCTCCTACGTAAGTCTTGATGGTATCCTCAGCCAAACTTTTTTTCTGCTCTTTGAATGGAATAAAGTAATCTTAGTAGAGTGATACAAAATCGCTCAAATGAGCTGATATACAAAAGCATATACATGGCGTGGTATATGCAAACTACTATTAATACTGCTACTACTACTACTTCTCATCTGAATCGTTGTTCTCATCCTCATCCTCATCCTCATCGTGCTGGCTGGATCCCTGGCCCTCATGAGCTGCGCCTAATCCTTGGCCCTTGTGACTAGTTGCGCCTAATCCCTAGACCTCGTCGGAGCCGTGTAAACCTAATCCCTCATCATCACTGCTCACCTCTACTGATGGGACGTTTGATCTTTGATTCTAAGAGTGAAACCATATTAATTGAAAATTAGATTGGAACTTAAAGAATAAAATAGTTTAAAAAGTGAGATTACAAGTAGGAGTAGACTTATACCGTGCGAGTAGCCAGCTCAGCCCAATCGACCGTCGCTCCCAATGCCTCCTGCTCAATAAACCCGGCTTTGTTCCTACGTAAAACACTTGTCTCATCTCTATGTCTATAGGAAGGCGACCCATCGCAGTTTGTTGTGGGCCCAGTTTACGAGAGTTAGATAAAGTGCATGCAATATGTAGTAAAACAAATAGAACAATACATTAAATGAGAAGAAGTAGACTTACCACGGTTTCCTCAACACTAACCGTCTGCTGCACCAAAGTGCGAAGTACCTATGGAGTCCAGCCATCTCCTTGCAGCCCTCCTCTGACCCTCAAATAGATCGGGATGGGTGGTCCTTGTACTGCTTCTTGAAAAACTTCCAATCAGATTTGTCTGCCTAGCTAGGTTTAGCCTTCCCCTTTGCGATGGAAGTACGCAAGGTTGACCTACGATGCTTCAAGAACTCCCATGCGCTCTTTCATGTAATCTGAATTGAACTCCCAATTGGGAGGGTTAGGATATTATCTTTTCAATTCATCGATGATTGTTTACTTCTTTCCCTCATCTTGGTACCATTAGTCAGTAGCTATGCTACTCCTGAAGTGGTGGCTCATCAACCGTCTCATGGTGGGGCCATCACTACTGAGCCCTTTTTATTTTCTATTATCTCTCTAGCAATCGTGATTTCATAGGACAAGTCCTCGACTGGGTAAGGAGGACTCATGGTAGTGGTAGAGTCAGAGCGAGTGGTGTTACTGCGAGTGCTTACGGAGTGCAGAGTAGTAGTGGGAGTAGGAGAGGGTAAGGGACTTGACTGATACTGGGTCTCGGGACCAAGTGGAGACCTGTAGGGATGTGAGTGTGCTGACTCGTCTACATCTCCCGAGTCAACACAACATAAGCGACCCCTCCTACTCTTCCTTTCCTTATGATGGGCATGCCCAGGTGATGACCCCTTAGTCGAAGGGGCTAGAGGGGAAGGCTGGATAGTAGGTTCAGCCATCGGTGTAGGAGAGGGATTTGCTGAGGTCCTCTGGGATAGTAGAGAGAAGAATCTTGCTGCCTCCGCATACTCTTCCTTCCCTTATGATGGGCATGCCTAGGTGATGACCCCTCACTCGAAGGCGCTAAAGGGGATGGCGGGATAGTAGGTTCAGCCATCGTTGTAGGAGAGGGATTTGCTGAGGTCCTCTGGGATAGCAAAGAGAAGAATCTTGCTACCTCCGCATCGGTCATTTGTGTGACAAACTTGTTGGGACTCTCGACAAAGCCATGGGTTGCTAGCAAAGGATTTCCCCAAGGGGTAGTCATAGTGCTATGTTCGAGAGGAGTCGAGCCAGAGTCATAGGGGTAGGCCTCTGAGGTGTCCCTTGAGTGGAATCAAAGTCATCTAGAGAATAGAGATCATGATATCTCCTCCTATGAGGGCTTCCATACTTGTCGGACGTGCGACGTGATCCCATGTCTAATTTTGGGGGATTGGACAAATGTAGACACAAACACAAAAACAAAAAACAAAAAACAAGAGCGGGTAAGAAGCGGAAAGCATATGCATAAGAGAAGGAGAAGCATAAGAAATGCATAAGAGAAGCAAAAGATAAGGAGAAGCATAAGAGAAGGAGAGGGGAAAAGAAGAGAAAGAAAATGGAAAAAGAGATTGAAAGAGGGGAAAAGAACCAAATATGCATAAGAGAAAAAAGAGAGAAAGCATACGCATAAGAGAAAAAGACAGAAAGCATATGCTTATGCTTATGCATAAGCATATGAGCATATGGTCATGCATAAGCATAAGCATAGGCATAGGCATAGGCATATGCTTATGAAAAGAAGAGAAAAAGAGAGGGAAAGAGAGAAGGAAAGGAGAAGGAGAAGGAGAAGGAGACATATGCTCATGCATAAGCATATGTAGAACCTTGTAGGATAGAATAGATGCATCTTGCAAGAGGTGTGAGAGCACAATGAAAGAAAGATGGTAGTTCTCTATGATGATTGTGAGAGAGAGGACTCTCTCTTATAGAAAGGGGGAGAAGGTAATACCTTCCCTACATAGTGGCAATCAGCCCCTACATCAGTGGGAATCAATCCCTACATCAGTGGGATTGCCTTTGTCTTACATCATCACTTAGGTCACACACTAGATACATCATAGCACTTGATGTGCCTTTACAACACACACAAACACACATGTGACTCCCCTAGTTGCAGACATGCACCATAGAGCAAGCCCTTGATCATACTTATCCCAACATACCCTCCCTCAAGGGTTTGCCTCTTGCAATGTCAAGGATACATCTCGTCTCATAGTTTCTCATGCCATCTCATGGTGGTCAAGGATAAATCTATGGCTAGGATCTCATGCTAGCAAGGGTTCCCAAGGGTGTGAGGTTCACAAAAATGGGATAGACAAAACACATATCACATGGTCTACATCATATGGTGATTAGAGGTGATTTACATAACATATTCTTTTTGGAGTACTACTCCAGGCAGAGAACCTCAAAATTTGACCAAGTGATGATAAACAAAAAAGACAAAGTGCCTAAAAAGCATAGTCTTCATCATGTGGAGACTCATCAAATGAAAGTAGATTGGTAGTTTCTGACTTTGTAGTTTCTTCCTTTTTGGCTGTACAATACTTTTCATGGTGATTGTTTTTGCCACAATGTTTGCATGGATTGATCTTGAAGCAATCTTTTGAGGTGATTAGTCTTCCCACAATGTTTGCAAGGTGAAAACTTCCCCTTTTGAGTTTTTATGGCATAGGTTGTGTCATTGCCTCTCCGGAGTTCCATGTGCCTTTCTTCTTCTTAAAGAGCAGTAATAAGACCTTCAAGAGTAGGATTAGGAAGATTTTTCAAAGTGGTAACAACATGACCATAATCTTCAGGCATACTTTTAAGCAATACTGCCATTGCATCATCTGTAGTGATTGGAGAATTGATAGAAGCAAGTTGAGTCATGAGACTCCGCATATAATTGACATGGGTAGCCAAAGGAGTGCCACTAGCCATCTTTAATTCAAAGAAAGCAATCTTAAGTGACAATTTTGAGATGTGAGAGCTAGCACCAAAAATAATGTCAAGCTTCTGCCAAGCTTCAAAAGGAGACTCTAAATTAAAAATGTGATGAATATAGTCATCTCCTAAGCCAAGGGAGATGATGCCATAGGCTTTCTCCTCTCTAGCAGGATGTCTTGCTGGGTGTGTTGGAGCTGAGGATTCTCCAGCATTAGAGGCTGTTAAAGAAGTAGTTGAAGCAGATTTGATAAGCCCCCAGAGGTTTTCCCTCATCAATGCAAACTTAACCTTCATCTGCAATGTGTGAAAGCCTTTACCATTGAACTTATCCATATTCAAGATGGTAGCCATGAGAGGGTCTAACCCAAAATGGGAAGTGTCTACTCTCTTACAAGGCTTTGAAGAGCTTCAAAATACAAGCATTTAGAGTAGCAAAGACTTGTAACCCAATTCCATACTATAAATCAATGATGCTTTCACTTGCATGCTTCATAAAGGTGGCTAAATGAAAGTATTCCAAGCAAATCCAGGTGTAGCAACTTAAAGCAAAGCTGTAGCCATAGTTGTATTGATGCTATTCAACACTTTAAAACATCAGAAATGCTAAAGTAGCATCTAATGTAGCATCAAACTCACAACATTATCAAAACTATCCAAAACAGAGACTAGAACTTGGAGGGTGCAATTCTCACAGCTCATAGCTCTATTCAAGGGGATTTTTATGCAGGAAGAAGGGCCTTATACCAAAGAAGGGCTACCAGCAAGGAGAGGCACAACGGGTTTTTTGTCATTTTCTCCTCCATCTATTGTCCAAATGAGCTCAAATTTTAGTAGCAGCTTGCCCTCCGTGTCATCCAGCATGGGCTCAGAGGAATTTGCAGATAGGTAGGTATAGAGGCAGAATTACATGAATGTTTGTCAAGGAGTGCGAGTGTTGGCATTGCACATACAGACAAAATTTCACCAAATGCTTGTAGCTAGAATTTTGCCCATATGTGAGGAGTTTGCAGCTCAAAGGGTTTGGGCAATGGTCATTTGTAGGCAGAGAACAGATCTCTCAAAGATTTTGGGAAGAAGGAGGAAAATGGAGAAGATGAAGAAACTTGTAGTTTATGCTTGAGATAGCATCTAATGCTAGGCTAGGCTAGATCTAGAACCTAAAGCTCTGATACCAAGTGTAGAATCCCATAGGATAGAATAGATGCATCTTTCAAGAGGTGTGAGAGCACAATGAAAGAAAGATGGTAGTTCTCTATGATGATTGTGTGAGAGAGGACTCTCTCTTATAGAAAGGGGGAGAAGGTAATACCTTCCCTACATAGTGGCAATCAGCCCCTACATCAATGGGAATCAATCCCTACATCAGTGGGATCGCCTTTGTCTTACATCATCACTTAGGTCACACACTAGACACATCATAGCACTTGATGTGCCTTTACAACACACACAAACACACATGTGACTCCCCTAGATGCACACATGCACCATAGAGTAAGCCCTTGATCATACTTATCCCAACAACATAAGCATAAGAGAAGAAAAAACATATGCATAAGAGAAAAAGAGAGAAAGCATATGTTTGAAAGAGGGGAAAAAGAGATTGAAAGAGGGGAAAAAGAAGAGGGGAAAAGAGCATAAGCATAAGAGAAGGAAGAGGGGAAAAGAGATTGAAAGAGGGGAAAAAAGAAGAGGGGAAAAGAGCATAAGCATAAGAGAAGGAAGAGGGAAAAAGAGATTGAAAGAGGGGAAAAAGAAGAGGGTAAAAGAAGAGAAGGAAGAGGGGAAAAGAGATTGAAAGAGGGGAAAAAGAAGAGGGGAAAAGAGCATAAGCATAAGAGAAGGAAGAGGGGAAAAGAGATCGAAAGAGGGGAAAAAGAAGAGAGGAAAAGAGCATAAGATTCAATGACCTCGCTTTCCTCCTCTCTATTCCCCACTCCTCACCCCTACCTAGCCCCTCTCCCAACACTTGTGCTCCCTCTCCACCCTTCTCCCTCTCTACTTGTGGTTTTTTAAGAAGGTGGGTCTCTTTAAGCAATGTAGGTTCATTTTTTGTGAGATTTCATTTTGTGAGTGTTGAAGCATGTTTCTCCTTGTATTGTTGAGATATCAAGCTCTACCCCCGATACATCTCCTGGATGACTATCATGGATGACTATCATTTATGTCACCGCCTATGTTAGTTGTACTCGTGGTGTAGTTAGACTACCATGTATGTTTTTGGTTTGGGTTCACATATGAACCACGTATTCTAGGTTTTGACATATAGGGTATTTCCCTCTTCTATTGTATTGTTGTTGTGTGCAAAAGTGAAGAAAGGCTTCACCCTCCAACCTTGTGTCCTCTCTCTTTTGTGTGTTGTGAAGAAAGCTGAACTTGAGTCTCCTATCTCTCTCCCTTATTCTTTACATGGTATCAGAGCCTTGTTCGTGGTAAGGAGCTCAAGAAAGCAAGCCAAGTTTGTGGTGTCCTGGTAAGAGGACCAGTGTTGCTTTCCTATTTCGAGTTTGGGAGCAAATCTCTGTAGGTAGCACAGCCAGAAGTGCAGGAGTGCACTGTTTCCGATTGAGAGGCCCTTCGCGGTGTGGCGAGAGCGCAGTATATGCTGCGGGATAGGGCAAAGCCTTAGGTGACTTTATTTTTTTGATTTGATGCCGTTTCGGGGCCCGTTTTGAAGGCGGAAGTTCTTCGCAGGCACTTAGAAAAAGGCCCTGTTTTTCGCTGTGCTACCACTGCGCGGCTAGTCGCTGGAAAGGTGCCACAGAAATTGCATCGTATGCCTATGTGCAGAGATATTGGCAGTTGCAGATTCATGCCTGTTGCCTGTTGATGCAAAATCGTCACTAGGAAGTGACTGTGTGGTGAAATACCACTTTCGTCAGTGTTGCAGATCTGCCCCTGTGAGGCTTTTTGCAGAAGTTTTGCTATTTGCCCTTGTGAGGCATTTGCTGTGTTTACAGGTTGCTGTTGCAATTCGTGATTTGTAAAATGTCTGAGAATCTGTCTACCATTGTCAGTGAGAAGCTTGACAAGAACAACTTCCAAGCATGGAAGTTCAGGATGACAAACTTCCTTATGGGAAAGGGAGTTTGGGAGTACATCAGTGGTGAAACTGCAGAACCAGTTTTGGGTGCTGCTCCCACTCCTGCTGAATTGAAGGCCTTTAAAGAATGGCATGAAAAAGCCAAAAAATGCTTGTATTGGCTGTCTGTCAGCATTTCAGATTCTATGATTGTGCATATACAGGATGTAGAGACACCTAAGGAGGCATGGGATACATTGGTGAAGCTGTATAGCACAAATACCAAAGCACGAAAGATGCAGCTAAAGCAGGAGTTGCACAATGTGCAAAGGAAAAATATGAATATAAATGAGTATTCCTTGAAGGTGAAAGGCCTTGCAGATTCTCTTGCCTCCATTGGAGCACCTGTTGATGATAAGGACTTAGTGTCTGTGACCTTGAATGGTCTTGGGAAAGATTATGCACAGTTTCGGACATCCATTGGAGTCCGTGAAACATTTCCTGATTTTCAGGAAATTATTGCTCTCTTGCTGAGTGAAGAGCAAAGAAATGGTGGTTCAGCCACCTCAACTTCTCAAGAGACTGCTTTCTACTCGAATACAGGTAGAGGCAGGGGTAGAGGAAGAGGCCGTTTTGGTGGCCGTGCAGGAAATCAGAACCAACAACAACAACAGGAAAACCAGTCCTATGGAGGAGGACGTGGTAGTTCTAGAGGCAGGGGGAGCCAAAGAGGCCGTGGTTCATGGCAAAGGAACCAGCAAGTAAATAGCAGCACAGAATGCTATTATTGTGGAAAGCCTGGACACAAGGAGAATACATGCTATAAAAAACAGAATGACATCAAAAGTGGGAAGTTGCAGCAAAGCAACTATGCATCATCAAGTGGGCATGGTGACGACAGAAATGAGCACCTTTTTGTGATGCAGCATATGGTTAACTCCATGTCAGGAGATGCTGCAGCTTGCAATGATGTTTGGTATGTTGATTCAGGTGCCTCTAACCACATGACCAGTCATGGTGAGTGGTTTCATGATGTTAGAAATTTGGATAAGCCAGGTTATGTTGAAACAGGTGATGATACTGCGCACCCAATTACGCAGGTTGGTAAAGTGCCATTGGCTATGCAGGATGGCAAAACAAAGTACTTGGCAGATGTACTTCATGTTCCAAAAATCACTAAGAACCTGGTTTCAGTTGGCCAGATGGTTGAGCAAGGTCTGCAGGTTAGATTTAATCCTGATGGATGCTTTGTTGAGGACTTGAAAAATAAGTGCCGCTTGGTTGCGAAAGGCAACAAAAATGGCAGAATGTTCACCTTGGATGTTGATATGCCTGAGGTGAAAGCTGCTATGTTTGCGCATGGGAGAGGTGTCATTGCAGATATTGAGATATGGCACAAGCGCATTGGGCACGTGAATATACAAAGCCTGAAATCTATGCAAACGAAAAACATTGTTGCAGGTTTGCCTAAATTCAGAGTTGAGGGAATGCAAAAGGTATGTGGAGCATGCCAAATGGGTAAGCAGGCCAGACATGCATTTCCCAAAAATGCTAAGGTGAGCAGAAGACCTTTGGAAGTGATCCATTCAGATGTTTGGACAACCAAAACTGCTTCTATTGGTGGATGCCATTATTATGTGACGTTTATTGATGACTACACTAGGAAGGTGTGGATTTATTTTATGAAGCACAAAAGTGAAGTGTTCAGCCATTTCAAGGCTTTTAAGGCCATGGTTGAAAAAGAGAAAGGTGTGCATATTAAAGTGCTAAGATCTGATGGAGGGGGAGAGTACTTTTCAGAAGAATTTTGTGAATATCTGAAAGAACAGGGAATTCAAAGGAAGTACTCATGCAGGTCTACCCCTCAGCAGAATGGGGTTGCAGAAAGGAAGAACAGGCATATTGCAGAAGTAGGACGGGCGATCCTAAATGAGAAAAACATGCCTGATTATTTTTGGGCTGAAGCAGTAGCAACTGCAGTTTATATTATGAACAGAACCCCCACTGCAGCTGTCCATGGCATGACGCCTGAAGAAATGTATACAGGCCAAAAACCAGATATTTCTCACTTGAAGGTATTTGGTTGCATAGCTTATGTTCATGTTCCTGATGAGAAGAGAACAAAGCTGGATCCAAAGGCAGAAAAATGCATCTTTATTGGATATGCTCTGCACCAGAAAGGGTATCGCTGTTATAACCCTTCCACCCGCAAAATGCAAGTGAGCAGAGATGTTGTTTTTGATGAAATGAGCAGCTGGTATGCACCAACTGTTATGGTAGGAGATGCAGATGCAGGAAATGGGAATGCTGCAATAAATGCAGAGCAGCAATCTCAAGCCGTGAGTGGACCCAGAGAGTCCTCTACTAGTGGATCTAATGCATGGACAGGGAGATTGAGATCTAGTAAATCGTCACATGGCAGTCCTGATAGTGTTGTGCAGGTATCACATAAGGGAAAAGAAAAAGTGGACCATGCTCCAGTGTTTGATGTGTCTGCTGCTAGCTCTCATGTTGATGGAGAGTCAAGCGGCTCTGGAATGAGCCTTGATGAGGAACTTGGGATTCCTTCTGTTGTTACACCTGGTGCAAGGAAAAGCAGGCATGATTTAAAGACTCCTACAACTGATCCAGTTGTATGGAGGTCCACTCGTATTAAGTATCTAGTTGACAGGCTGAGATATGATGGGTATACAGCACATCACTATGCTTATATGGTCAAGGTTCTAGAGGAGCCAGAGCCCACATGTTTTGAGGATGCAGCAGGGCATAAAAATTGGGAAGCAACTATGGATGAAGAGATGGCTGCCTTGGATGCAAACCATACTTGGGATTTGATGCCTTTGCCTCATGATAAGAAGGCTATTGGCTGCAAGTGGGTTTACAAAGTAAAGCACAATGCTGATGGGTCTGTTAGCAGGTACAAGGCAAGATTGGTTGCCAAAGGTTTTGCGCAGACATATGGAATTGACTATGAGGAAACTTTCAGCCCAGTTGCAAGGATGGCAACCGTGAGAGCAGTAATTGCTATGGCTGCTGCAAAGGGATGGTCTTTGCATCAGATGGATGTGAAAAATGCCTTCTTGCATGGTGATTTGCAGGAAGAGGTTTATATGATGCAGCCAGAAGTTTATGAGGATAATTCACATCCCGATTTTGTATGCAGGTTGCGCAAAGCCTTGTATGGCTTAAAACAGGCGCCGAGGGCATGGTCAGACAAGATAGGGCAATATCTTGTCACTATTGGATTTCAGATTTCCAATTCAGATTTTTCACTTTATGTGAAAAGGACAAACAGAGGGATTGTGCTTATAGTCATCTATGTTGATGACTTGATTATTACAGGTGATAGTGATGCAGACATTAATGAAGTGAAGCTGCTGTTGAAGCAGAAATTTGAGATGAAGGATTTGGGAGAGCTGCGTTACTTCTTGGGAATTGAGGTTATTAGATCCCCGAGTGGGATATGGCTGTTGCAAAGGCAATACGGTTTGGACATGCTGTCCAAATATGGGATGACAGGCTGTAAGCCTATCTCTGTTCCATTGGAGCAGAATGTGAAGCTCAATGCAGAGACAGGTGAGCTTCTTGAAGATATTACTATGTACAGGCGCATAGTAGGTAGCTTGATTTACATGACTATAACCAGACCAGATTTGAGCTATGCTGTGGGGCTGGTGAGTCAGTTTATGCAGGCACCAAGGAAGCCACATTTGGATGCGTAGCAGCATCATGCTTGCTAATAACCCAGTTTATCATGCTAGAATGAAGCACATTGAGGTGCATTATCACTTTGTGAGAGAGAAGGTTCTAGCTGGTGAGATTGATCTTGTCTATGTCAGCACTGAGGAGCAGGTGGCTGATATCTTTACGAAGGCATTGGGTACCGAGAAGCTTCGCAGATTTAGGAGCTTGCTTGGTGTACGTGAGATGGATTTGAGCTTGAGGGGGAGTGTTGAGATATCAAGCTCTATCCCCGATACATCTCCTGGATGACTATCATTTATGTCACCGCCTATGTTAGTTGTACTCGTGGTGTAGTTAGACTACCACGTATGTTTTTGGTTTGGGTTCACATATGAACCACGTATTCTAGGTTTTGACATATAGGGTATTTCCCTCTTCTATTGTATTGTTGTTGTGTGCAAAAGTGAAGAAAGGCTTCACCCTCCAACCTTGTGTCCTCTCTCTTTTGTGTGTTGTGAAGAAAGCTGAACTTGAGTCTCCTATCTCTCTCCCTTATTCTTTACATGTATTACTAAGGCTATGTGCTAATTTTCATGCTTGATTTTTAGAGGTTAAGGACCAAAAACGAGATTTGGTAAAAGAAAGAAGACTCACCTCTTCTCTTTTTGGTATTTCTCTTCCTCCTCTTTCTCATTGTTTATAGGCTTATGCTTTCTCCTTGTTTGTACAGGCTTCTCCAAACTCATGCAATCCCTTTGAAAAGTTGCTTCTCCAAACTCCTCCTTCCTCTAACTAGTTATCTGAAAAAGTGGTATGTTTTCTCTTTTTTGTACGACCAGTCCACGAAACACGGTTCGGGACTTTTCTAGGTAAGAAAGTGCTTCCTCTTTTTTCCTTTTGTTATTTCCGTTATTTGCATTGCATTAGGGGAGACTTGGGGTCTCAAAAGGGCCTCCAATTAGTGTTTCCTGATTTCAAGGGATTAGAGTGATTTGAGGTGTACCAATGAGAGTGCTAGAAGGTGTGGGGCAATGGTATGTTGAGGTGGAGGGTGGGCAGGCCTGCAGAGAGCCCCTATTGGTTGCTCCCCTTACACTAGGGACAACCCAAACCATCCCCCTGTTGAGATATCGAGCTCCACTCGAGATATGCCAGGGTGACCGTTGTGTACTTATGTCACCGACTTGTTAGCTGGAGATGCGGTTGGTACACCGCCCACGAATAATAGCTGGATGATAGCTATCTTTATCTACACTAGTTCGTGGCTCAGTTAGTATGCCACCTTAGTTAGTTGAGTTTGGTTTGAGACCCACATATAGGGTTCTTCTGATTCTTTGTACTTGAGTTCTTTTTGGCTTTCACAACTAAGAAGAGGAAAACTGTTTTCAGCCTCCACCTTTGTGTGTATTCCCCCATTGTGCATGTGAGAAAGCCGCAAGTGAGACTCCTTCCCTCTCTCCCACAATCTTCACATGGTATCAGAGCCTTGTTCGTGGTAAGGAGCTCAAGAAAGCAAGCCAAGTTTGTGGTGTCCTGGTAAGAGGACCAGTGTTGCTTTCCTATTTCGAGTTTGGGAGCAAATCTCTGCAGGTAGCACAGCCAGAAGTGCAGGAGTGCACTGTTTCAGATTGAGACGCCCTTCGCGGTGTGGCGAGAGCGCAGTATATGCTACGGGATGAGGGCAAAGCCCTTAGTGACTTTATTTTTCTGATTTGAGGCCGTTTCGGGGCCCGTTTTGAAGGCGGAAGTTCTTCGCAGGCACTCAGGAAAAGGCCCTGTTTTTTGCTGTGCGACCACTGCGCGGCTAGTCGGTGGAAAGGTGTCACAGAAATTGCATCGTATGCCTGTGTGCAGAGATATTGGGAGTTGCAGATTCATGCCTGTTGCCTGTTGATGCAAAATCGTCATTAGAAAGTGACTGTGTGGTGAAATACCACTTTCGTCAGTTTTGCAGATCTACCCGTGTGAGGCAAAAGCTGTGTTTTTTGTAGTGACAGAATATTTTGCAGTGTTCTGTAATGGCATCTGATTCTCTTTCACAGATTGTCACTGAAAAGCTTGACAAGAACAACTTCCAGGCATGGAAGTTTAGAATGACGGATTTCTTGATGGGAAAAGGCTATTGGGAATTCATTACAGGAAATGAAGAAGAACCTGTTCTTCCTAATGTTCCCAGTCAACAGGAAATGCAGGCATTCAAAGGATGGCATGAGAGAGCCAGGAAAGTTATGTACTGGCTGTCTATCAGTATTTCGGACTCCATGATTGTGCATATTCAGGATGCAAGTACGCCAAAGGAGGCATGGGATACTTTGGCAAAAATGTATAGCACAAATACGCAAGCCAGGAAAATGCAACTCAAACAGGAGTTGCACAATGTGCAGAGAGAAAATTTGAGCATAAATGACTACCACATGAAAGTGAAGAAAATTGCAGATGCACTTGCTTCCATTGGGTCGCCAGTGGATGATGATGATTTGGTTTCTGTGACCTTGAATGGTCTAGGAAAGGATTATGCACAATTCCGGACATCCATTGCCGCCGTCCGTGAAAAATTTCCTGATTTTGAGGAGCTGATTGCTCTTCTAATTTTTGAAGAGCAGAGAAATTGTGGTGCATCTTCTTCAGCAGGAACTTCAAAAGAAACTGTCTTCTACTCAAATGCTGGTAGAGGTAGAGGCAGAGGTAGAGGAGGCCGATCTGCAAGCCGTGGTAGAAATCAGAATATGCAGCAAACGCAAGAAAACCAGTCCTATGCAGGAGGACGTGGTAACTCTAGAGGCAGGGGGAGCCAAAGAGGCCATGGTGGATGGCAGAGAAGCCAAAATGCAAACAGCAATGTTGAATGCTACTATTGTGGCAAAATGGGTCATATGGCTAAGGACTGCTACAAAAAGCAGAATGACATTATGAATGGAAAATTGCAGCAAGGCAATTATGCATCTTCTAGCAGGCAGGGTGATGATAGAAATGAGCATCTATTTATGGTGTAGCATATGACCAATTCTGTGACAAGTGCAGAAGAACAAAATGATGTGTGGTATGTTGACTCAGGTGCGTCAAACCACATGACAGGTCATGCAGAATGGATGCAAGATGCAAGGAAAATGGAAAAGCCAGGATTTGTGGAGACTGGTGATGATACTGCACATCCTATTGTGCAGATTGGAAAAATACCTTTGTCTATGCAGGATGGGAAAAAGAAATACTTGTCTGATGTATTTCACATCCCGAACATCACCAAGAACCTGGTTTCTGTTGGTCAGATGGTTGAGCAGGGCTTGCAGGTTAGATTTAATCCTCATGGATGCTTTGTTGAGGATATGAAAAATAATGGTCGCTTGATAGCAAAAGGAAAGAAGAAGGGCAGGATGTTTACGTTGGATGCAGACATGCCTGAATTGAGTGCTCGGGGGGGTCACTATGTATAAACCCTCTATACCACGTGCGTTCAAGGCCTATTTCTAAAATCCCTTATTTGTAAATTTTTCATTAATAAAATGTACCCCTTTTCTATACAAATCTGTAAAATTTTCCCAAAACTATTTTAAATAGTCCCTTATGTATATTTATTTCTGTAAATTTTAGAAATAAAAAATATCCTTCTATTGAACTCACGTGATAGGGTTACATATGATGAGTGACCCCCCCGAGATTGAGTGCAGCAATGTTTGCACATGGGACCGGTGTAGTTGTAGATATTGATATCTGGCACAAACGCATTGGTCATGTTAATATACAGCGACTTAAATCAATGCAAGCCCAAAACATTGTTGCAGGATTGCCTAAATTCAAGGTTGCAGAAATGCACAAGGTTTGTGAAGCCTGTCAATTTGGGAAACAGGCAAGGAAACCTTTTCCTAGGCATGTTCAAGAGAGTAAAAAGCCATTGGAATTAATCCACTCTGATGTGTGGACTACAAAAGCTGCATCTATTGGAGGCTGTCACTATTTTGTCACATTTATTGATGACTTCAGCAAAAAACTGTGGGTGTATTTTATGAAAAAGAAAAGTGAAGTGTTTGGGCACTTCAAAGCTTTCAAAGCTATGGTTGAAAAAGAAACAGGCCTGCAAATAAAATGCCTAAGGTCAGATGGAGGGGGAGAGTACCTCTCAAATGAGTTTGCAAGGTTCTTGCAGGAGCATGGTATAAAGCAGCAATATTCATGCAGTCATACCCCACAGCAAAATGGAATTGCAGAAAGAAAAAACAGGCATATTGGAGAGGTATCTCGGGCTATGCTAAATGAAAAAGATCTACCAGATTATTATTGGGCTGAAGCAGTTGCTACAGCAGTCTATATAATGAACAGGACTCCCACTACAGCAATACATGGCATGACGCTAGAGGAGATGTATACTGGTAGGAAACCAAATATTTCTCATTTGAAGATTTTTGGTTGCATTGCCTATGTCCATGTGCCAGATGAGCTGAGGTCCAAGTTGGATCCAAAAGCTGAGAAGTGAGTCTTTATTGGTTATTCTCTGCAGCAGAAAGGGTATAGATGCTATAACCCTTCTACACGTAAGTTCACAGTGAGCAGAGATGTTGTCTTTGATGAGATGAGCAGCTGGTATAAACCAGTAAATGTGATGATTGATGTAGATGCACAAAATGGTAATGCTGCACAGAATGCATAGTAGCAATCACAAAATATCAGTGGACCTGGAGTGTCCTCTACCAGTGGTTCACATACTTCGCCATGGACAGGCAGATTGAGATCAGGAGAATCCCCTCAAAGCAATGCAGAGAGTGGTATGCACGTATCACGAAAAGGAAACGAGAAGGTAGATCAGCCCATGTATGAAGTGAATGCAAGTCACTCTTGTGTGGATGGTGAATCTAGTGGCTCAGAACAGAGCATTGATGATGAGTTGGGTATTCCTTCTGTTGTTACACCTGGAGTAAGGAAGACTAGGGATGTTTTGAGAGCACCTGGAACTGAGCCTATTTTGCGCAGGTCTACCAGGGTTAGGTATCCTGTGGATAGGCTGAAATATGATGGATTTACAGCCATTCACTATGCCTATATGGTCAAAGTGATACAGGAACCAGAACCCACTTCTTTTGAGCAAGCCATGGGAAATGAAAAATGGGAGAAAGCCATGGATGAAGAAATGGATGCCTTGGATGCTAATGCTACATGGGAATTGGTGCCTTTGCCTAAAGGCAAGAATGCAATTGGCTATAAGTGGGTTTATAAGATCAAGCACAATGCAGATGGTTCTGTGAATAGATACAAGGCAAGATTAGTTGTCAAGGGGTATGCACAGACATATGGCATTGATTATGAAGAAACTTTCAGCCCGGTTGCAAGGATGGCAACCATAAGAGCAGCCATTGCTATGGCTGCATCAAAGGGATGGTCTTTACATCAGATGGATGTAAAGAATGCCTTCTTGCATGGTGATTTGCAAGAAGAGGTCTTTATGGAGCAGCCAGCAGGTTATGTTCATGCTACTCATCCTGAGTTTGTTTGTAGGTTGAAGAAAGCCTTGTATGGCTTGAAGCAAGCACCTAGAGCATGGTCTGACAAGATAGGACAGTATCTTGTCACTATTGGCTTTCAAATTTCCAAGGCAGATTTCTCACTCTATGTGAGAAAAACAGAGAAAGGGATTATGCTACTGGTCATTTATGTTGATGATTTGATCATCACAGGTGATAGTGATGAAGATATCCTTCATGTGAAAATGCTATTGAGGCAGAGGTTTGAGATGAAGGATTTGGGAGAGCTGCGTTATTTCTTGGGCATTGAGGTGATTAGATCACCAAGTGGGATACAGCTCTTGCAGAGGCAGTATGGATTGGACATGCTGTCCAAATATGGGATGACAGGCTGTAAGCCTATTTCAGTTCCTTTGGAGCAGAATGTGAAGCTAAGCACAGATGCAGGTGAGCTTCTGGAAGACCCTACTATGTACAAACGCATAGTAGGAAGTTTGATTTACATGACTATTACCAGGCCAGATTTGAGCTATGCTGTTGGGTTGGTAAGTCAGTTTATGCAGGCTCCAAGGAAACCGCATTTGGATGCGGCTAGATGCATACTCAGGTATGTGAAGTCCACATTGCAGTATGGACTATTTTATGAGGCTGGGGTTCAGATACAGTTGCATGGATACACTGATGCTGATTGGGCTGGTAGTATTTCTGATAGACGATCTACCAGTGGATATGTGTTCTCTTTTGGGAGTGCTGCAGTCACTTGGAGCAGCAAGAAACAGCCTACAATTGCCTTATCGAGCACAGAGGCTGAGTACAGGGGTGCAGCAATGGCTGCATGTGAGGTAGCTTGGTTGCATAAGCTACTCTATGATATGCATCAGTCTATAGATGGGCCGGTTGTCATTTATTGTGACAACATGAGTAGTATACATTTGGCAAAGAACCCAGTCTTTCATGCCAGAACAAAGCACATTGAGGTGCATTATCACTATGTGCAGGAGAAGGTTTTACTAGGTATTATTGATCTAGTTTATGTCAGCATAGAGGATCAGGTAGCTGACATATTCACAAAAGCATTGGGCGCAGAGAAGCTGCGCAAGTTCAGAGACCTGCTTGGTGTGCAGGATTTGGGATTGAGCTCGAGGGGGAGTGTTGAGATATCGAGCTCCACTCGAGATATGCCAGGGTGACCGTTGTGTACTTATGTCACCGACTTGTTAGCTGGAGATGCAGTTGGTACACCGCCCACGAATAATAGCTGGATGACAACTATCTTTATCTACACTAGTTCGTGGCTCAGTTAGTATGCCACCTTAGTTAGTTGAGTTTGGTTTGAGACCCACATATAGGGTTCTTCTATTTCTTTGTACTTGAGTTCTTTTTGGCTTTCACAACTAAGAAGAGGAAAACTGTTTTCAGCCTCCACCTTTGTGTGTATTCCCCCATTGTGCATGTGAGAAAGCCGCAAGTGAGACTCCTTCCCTCTCTCCCACAATCTTCACACCCCCCCTCTTAACCCATGTTTGACCCTCCTACCAGGTGCACCTCCCCCACATGAGCCCAAAACTGCCTTCAATGGGATGGTAGGGCCCTTGTGGCAAATTTTTCTTCTCCATTCCCTCTTTCTAGGACCTCTGCCCCCCACTGTTTTGGTCTAGCCTGCCAAATCACTCAAACTTGAACCAAATCCCATGCATTTTCCCTCTCCCCCCTCTTTCTTTGCTCCCTCCTTCTTTGGCCTATTTGCTACAGCTCCTCTCTCTCTCTCTCTCTCCCCTCTCCCTCTCCTGTGCCTCTATTGGAGTTGCTCTGTCTGTCTTCTTCTCCCTCTCCTGTGCCTCTGTTGGTGTTGCTCTGTCCCTCTCCTTCTCCCTCTCATGTGCCTCTGTTGCTGCTACTCTATCCCTTTCCTTCTCCCTCTTTTGTGCCTCTGTTGGAGTTGCATTACCTTGTGTAGGAGTCCCATTCTTGCTGTTGCAACCCCTGCAAGCATGGTGAGGAGAAAGGCTGCAAGACCACGCAATGCTGTGAACTCTTGTGTCTTCCACAACACCAGAAATGCATTGGATGAGTGGATCCCTTGCACCTATAGCTTAAATGATTGGATAGTGATGAAAGGATCAGCCAAAGGTCCACATAAACTTCCCAAGAGCAAGAGAGGTGACATCTTGCATGAGTGGAAGGGACACATCTTGAAGTTCAAGTTTGGGAAGAAAGGATGGCTCGCAAAAGTGCAACATGTTTACATGGGAAAAGATATGTGGCTTCCTCCATCATTCAATTAATCTAGAATACCATCACACTGTGAGCCTTTCTATCTATGCACCTTTTTCACCTGTAAGTGTAATGAGTCCATTTGGAAATTTTATGTTTGGTTTCTAAGAGCTCTTATTCATGGTGGCATATGTCTTCCCTTCGGACCTCGAGGAGTGGGAACTAGTTGAATAATTCATAGGCAAGTTAATGAGGATTTAGGTAAGCAAATGCATGCTGGGGAGAAGTTGGCCTCCTTGCGAATGAAGAATGTGTTTTGGTATAATGCAACATACATCACTCCAATGACATCATCAAGCTATGGCCGTCTACCAACCATTACACCACCACAACTTCAAGACATGGATTGCAGCAATGTGGACTCGACGACATTGCAATCATACAAGGACAAGATTGCAAAGGATGTGGGCATGGCGATGAAGTTTACATTTGGATCCAAATGGGCAAGGTTCTCTTGGTTTATGCCTCTGCACATTTTTGCTTCTTTATTTCGAAATATACATATGCATAGAACAAAAACTATGTGGTCCTGCAAGCGTGTAGATGAAAATGCTTTGGAAGATTTACTTGGGATGAATTGGGGAACCAGATTAGGTGACCAAAAGGGTGATGTGTTTCAATGTCACGCATGTAAAGAAAATGTGGTTATTAGATACCATTTGTCACACCAAATGTTGTATTTAGCTTTTCAGTATAGGCGCTCGAAGAAAACAAATGGCCGGTGTCTTCCCTAGACTCTAATGATGAAGACAATATGTGGGTAAGTTTGTCTATTGATGTTGAAGAGGGAGATGTCAAGAATGTGAATGTCACATCACAATGGACTCTAAGGGACGTGCGAGAACAACTATTGGTCATGGAGGATGGCATGTCAGAGTCCTTCTACTTTACCTTAAATGGTGGTAAGATCAGCCGCCATGTGGAGAAGTGCATGCATAGTGCCAATTTTATTCCTCAAGCAAATTTGAAGATTGCTAACAATGTGTTTGACTAGTGCAGCATTTAATTTTTTGTTTGTCAAATCCTAGTTATTGCTTCAAAAGATGATGGACAATTAAATTAAAATGTTATTTATTTTAATGTTTTCTCCTTTCAGTTCATGGTGGTAAATGTTTTTAGGGTTTTATGATTAATTTTAATTTTTAGGGTTTTGATATATATTAAGGGGTAAGAGCCCTTTTTACATCACATTGGGGATTTTATGATTAATTTTAATTTTTAGGGTTTTGATATATATTAAGGGGTAAGAGCCCTTTTTACATCACATTCTCACTTTCACATTTAGAGAGCCATAGAAACTCCCATCCTTAGAAGTTACTCCCTGCATCAACTACTATTTGCCATGGATTCAGCTAGAACTACATTCCATGACTTCATCTCACGAACTGCATTTGCAGATCATGAGGAAGAGCTATTTTTAGTGTTTGATAGGACTTTAGAAGTCCTAGGCACATATATGCGAGCCAAGGATGACTTCTTAGATCTCATCCTTTACATGCAAGATTATTTCTCAATTTTGCCTATACACTTGACCACACTTCAAAGAGATGGGTTCCCATAGATTACATAAAGTATCTGTTCATAGAGGAACCCAAGTTTGTAAAGCGCTTGGCCCGCTTTTGTGACAACCTTACAGATGAAGGGTTTAGGACAGGCTGAACTTCAAGACATCCTAGACGCAGGGATCACAGGAAATACAGGCACCAAATTCCTTTCATGGGAGATGACATTCATCTTCCTTCTCCAAGAAGAAAATTTAGAGGAAGAAGCCTCATCGTCTAGCACCCCCTCTATTAGAACTACTGATCTGGTCGTCCCTAGACTAGACTTGGACATCTACAAGGAAGAGAGTCTTGATGATCCAACAGAGGAGATGGAAGCAGCTCAAGCATTAAGCCTACTTCAAGAGCTCCCAGTAGAGCAAGAATCTGCATCGAAGACAGTTGACCTAGACTCATAATTATGGTCCTTGTCCCCCCTCATCATCGATGGAGAATACTACGTATTCCTCCATGACATAGAGATTCTTTTTGGACTACGAGAGAATGAGGCACTCAAAGTCCTATCGGGGTTTGATGTTGACACAAGTGTCAAAGATCCCAGGGTTTTAGGTACTGAAGACCAGACAATGGAAGACTTTCTCTTGGCAACGCTGATTTCAATGAGGGATGCAAACATGTCCGTATATGATGCACAACCCTCTCATGCAGAAGCTTCCACCTCCAACATAGGTTAGGAGAAACACCTCCCAAATGGAACATCACACAGCACCTGGTTCCATCAACATTGCAAATGAGGAAGGGATAGAAGCCGATGATGTTGTAGTGGTAAGTTCGAACAATATTTTTTATTTTCATGTTCTTTCAGTATAATTTGTTTTGTTGGTCTTCTAATGTTTATTGAATTGTTGCAAGATGCGTTCGAGCTTGATGAATTCTCATCTCGACAAGGTATTGTTCGCAGCACATTTGGGTGAGATCATTCTTTGGCCCATTACCTTGGCAAAGTCGTAGAGCATATCGTGGTCTTTCATGGCAAATTTTCTCCTCGAGGTCCTTTGGAGCTGCTAAAGTGCAAGGCATTGTCGCGTGCTATCGAATACTCCAACATTACTTGGAATGCTGACAAAGTCATTTTGGTACACCGCCTGGTTGCTATCAATGCCTTTGGATCGAACATTCATGGCAGGGCATTGACGGCAACGGCTATGTCTTTGGCAGTAGGAGAGGAGGATGTTAGTGATGTTGCGACTAGATTTATATCTAGGAATCCACTAAGGGATTCAAAGACCCCTATTCTCGATGTACTTGAACTAGCCAAGAAGAAAGGCAACCTGTGAGGCCTTTTGTATATAAACATATATTTAAATGGACATTTCAATGGATACATGACTGCATGTCTTTATTATTTGGTTTAAGTTATCATTGCTCGTCATGAATTCCATTGTATTTTGTTTGTCATTGATGATATATTTTCTCCATCATTTTAATTGTGTTAATTTAATAAATTTCTAGCCAATTTAGTATCATTTTCACCAATTCTGGGTATCAAGAGTTCATTTCTCTCAAATCCTAAAGGAATTTCATCGTCGTGTAGAAGGGAAAAGTGTTCGGCACGTCGCGAGGACAAAACCTGCCACGGTGCAAATTTGGGCATTCTGGCCAAGGCCAGAATGCCCAAATTGGCGCCGTGGCAGGTTTTGGGCTTTCTGGGGTCCTGGCAATGTGCTGGAAACTTTTTCCTTTTGCACGATGGTGAAATTCATTCAGGATTTGACAGAATTCAAAACTTAACTTAAAATGATTATTTACTACAAGCATTGAAATGGAAAATATACAACAATGCGAGAGTGTAGAGAATGTCAATATATTTTATTTTAAAAAATTGACCCTTGGGCCTTAGATACAAGATAGTGCCTTCAAGGGCAGGGGGTGGGGTCTAAGTCCTAAGAGTGGGCTACAAGAGAATCTAGGGCTTCAAACTTGGGTCACTCCATAGCTGCTTCGCCAGAGCCATGTCCTTGTCCATGACCATGACATGCTTTGCATGGATGGCACACAAGTTGATGTCCTCGAACAGCAGAGCGGTGGTCACTTGCTCTACAGCCTCCTGGAGTGCCCCCATAGCTCTTGTGTTGAAACGCACGTCATCCTTGTATCCCTGTGCGATCTCCCGTACCATACGTTGGAAGGGAGCATGTGGGATCAAGTTGTCGATGGGCTTCTACATTTGCCTAATCTCCCTTAGGGCTCGCACTCCTAGTTTTGCTCGGTACAGCTTCCTGACTCTTGGTGGGGGCCTTACAGGTACCCGAACACCTTCCCATGGCCTCCTGCCTGCCTTGAACTTCTTCCGTTGGTCTTGTCTGCGTTGGTCCTCCTCTGAGTCCTCCTCTCATTGATGTTTGGAGATTTGGCCTTCTTTGGGATGGGGCTTCCTCGGAGTCTACTTTACCCTCCTCATGGGCACAGGGGTCATCTCTGCCATGGGCTGTATCTCCGGGAGAGGGAAGATGGTGCTCTTCCTGGCAGTCTATTGACCCTCAAGAAGCCTCTCTATATCCAGGAGGTTATAGAACAAATTTTGTTCGATCGAGAGAGGGATCTCATGGGGAGGGGAAGGCTTAGGGGAAGGTTGAGGCTGAGGCTGAGGCTGAGGGGAAGGTTGAGGGTCATACTGAGGCTAAGGCTGAGGCGATGGCTAAGGGGAAGGCTGGGGAGAAGGCTGAGGGGAAGGCTCATGCTCTTGGGGCTGGGGAGTGGGCTCACGAGACTTGGGAGGAGAAGAAGGCTCAGGAGACTGGGGAGTGGGCTCATGGGACTTGGGGGAGTTGTGGGAGGGCTCGTGAGAGTTGGGGGAGGTGCCACCAGACCTGAATAGGTTCATGTGTGCAGATGCCATGGAGGTGGTGGAGCTAGAGGAGGAAGGGTGGAGGTGGCGTCCAGTGGGTCTAGCAGTGTTCTTCACTCTTGCCATTGAATAATGAGAGTTAGGGTTTTTTTTAATTTTTATAAGGGCCCATCATGTTTTGACATCCCTTTTAATTACATTTAGGGTTTCATCGTGCCCCCTGTCCCCTCCCTAACCCCTCCAACCCCCCCCAACCTCGTTGCCCTCCCCCCCCCTTGCCCTCCCCCTACTTGCCTCGCCCCCCCTTGCCCTCCCCCCCCCTTGCCCTCCCCCTACTTGCCGTCGCCCTCCCCCATACTCCCATCCTCCCCTCCCCCCACCCTTGCTACCACTCCACCCCTCCCCTTGCCCCACCCCATGCCCCTCCCTTCTCTCCCCCCTCCTTCACCGTGTCCCCACTTTCCCCAACGTCGTGTAAGTACAAAAATTGTGGTCAAAATATGCAAGATATTAAAGAGTGAGTACACAAATTGTGGTCAAAATAAGCAATATATTTATTTCATATTTGTATACAACTACACCATAGCTTCTGTTGGTGGTTGGACCCATCTGCTCCCTTCTCTCACTCTAGCTTGCAACCAACGTGTGACTCCTTGACTCCCTATGGATGCTTTCCAAGCACTATGCCTTCTATTCTTTGATATAATTTGAACTGCTTTTGCAAGTTCTAATGCCTTTGCATTTTAAGACTTCAAAGTCCTTCCTAGTAAACATATAAAACAATAGTCAAACATCTCATGCAATGCATTGTTGTGAGTGACACCACCACCATGCCTTGAGTTCTTGAAGTAGGCTGCCTTGGCTCTATAGTGTGACTTCTCCATGCCTTGTGTATTCCAAATTGACAAAGGACCCCAGTTTTGTACAAACCATGGTCCGTGTGCATATAGAATATGCTGCAAATAGGATGAGAATCAAATGAGCAACAAAAATTGTTTATAAAATCAAGTGTTAAATATTATGATGGTGCCAAGATTACCATGTAATGCGTAATGTGCGACTCCCCCCATGCTTTCACCATTAATTGCATAAACTCTTTCATAGCCATCGTGAACCTTTCATAATACATCTCATCAATTTGAACCTGGCGAAGCAATTTTATCAATGCTCTACCTTTGTCCATACTTTAGCTCTCAAAGTTGCTACTTGAGGATGAGAAGCCTTATTGGTCATGCATTCACACAATGCTTTCCAGTATTCCCAAACCAAACTACATTGAGACAATGTATGTTTGTCTTTGTCAAGATTGTGGTTCGATAGGAATCTCCTTGCCTTCCCTCCACCCATGGACACTTTTGCAGGAAGATTTTGTGTTGCCCCAGACATTTTCTTATCCTCCTTAAGTTTGACATGTCCTCCATGGAATCCCATCTTTGACAACAACTTCACAGCTTTTGCAATGCACATGCTTGCGGAATTAAATTCCAAGCATAAACAAGATGCAAATACAACAACTTATCAAGTACGCGTAGTTTTGTGTGTAAAGTGCATATGTGTACTCTCTCAAGTGGGATGGGCAAGATGGGATCCCACTTTGGATCCTTCTTGTTATGATTCGGAGCTTGCGCTTGGCTACAAGATAGAATGCCATTCTCCCATTGTAAGCCAGCCTTTTGCTTACGTTGCAAACACATGCAATAAAGGCATGTGTTCATTGCATTTGTCCCTGTATCACAACCATGCAAGCACTTGAGGGTTTTCAAATCACCAGCAAGATGCCATTCAACTTGAAAGGCTCCATGGCCATCAATTGTCAATGTTTGCCCTTCCTCTTGTCTTCAGATGATCGATGGGATTCCTATTCTATCTAGAACGCACTTCAATGTCTCATGGCACTCTTCCGGAGTCTCAAATGCTGCAAGCCACCATATATCTTTCTTTGATTGCACTGAGAAATCTTGCTCTACTTCTTCATCCCCTTGAACAAAGGCTAAGGCTTTATTCATAATGTAGATGCTGACTCTCTCTTACTTGTGTTCGTTCACCAATTGAGCTTCATTTGTTTTTATGACAAATATGAGCTTTCCATTGCAATCTATACAACAAAAGAGAAAAATCATTAGGATAAACATGATATAGGAAATGAACTAAGTAAAGTGCAATGCTATAATGGATTTTCTCTTACCATCTTCTCTCATGCCATAGAATTTGACCATTGCTTGTTGGAGTTTCTCAACATCTAAGTAGACATTGTTGAAAGCATTCATCTCAAAGGTTTGCAAGCCAAATTTCTTTTTACTCTTCCAAGTCATTGTGCCCCTTACACAATGGTACCCTCCAAGCATTTCTCTTGCAAATTGGTTTGTTTCTCACCGTGCACATCTCACAGACCAAGGTGTGGGTAGGGGCACTGTAGACTTCTTATACTTTCCCAAAATAGCAGACTTGAAAATTTTGAAAACAGATGTGTAAGCTTCACGACTTACACCAGTAGTATCACAAGCTACAAGCATCACCTTTGCATCCACAATATCCTTGAAGTCCTTCATCACCTCCTCAACAACTTGCACATGTAGGCGCTTGTGTCTTGGGTCCCTTAGTATCCCAATGACATCACTTGACTTCAATAAACTAGCTAGAGCATATGAACAGTCAATATCATCCCCGTCTATTCTTCCCATCACATCTTCCATGAAGTTCCTAAAGAAGAACACAATAAAAACTTAGTCACAAACAGTGTACCACAAAAGAGTGTAATCTTATTGGAACATTTGATAACCAACCTTGTAGCCCGGACTCTCCTCTTTCTAGCACCACTAGTGGGTGCCAATGCATCCATGTCATGTAAGTACCTTCTTTTCCTCTCCTTCAATCCCAAAGGTGTTTCTTTCATCTTTTGCACTCGTTCTTGTGCCTTCTCTCGTTCCTTCTCTACAGCTCATCGTACTTGATTGTATATAGATCTTTCCAAGCCTTTTTTGGACTCAACTAGCTTACAGAGTGACTCTTCTAATTTATGTCGCTCCAAGTCCAATGCATTTCGCTCCAAGTCCAATGCTTTGGCTTTATCATAAAGATCTTGGTTCTCCCTTTGAAGATCTTGCATAGAGTTATGCATTGCAACAATGGTGCTATTTCCTAAATGTGCTAGCATCTCTGCTTGGGCTTTGTGCATCTCGCTTGCTTGCATAGCCTTTGACTAAGCATTGTTTAACCAATTGCAATAACCAAGCAACCCCGCATGTCCATTTCCAACAAACTGAATTAGCTCATGCATTGTATGGAAAGGAGGGCTCTTTTGGTTGGCAGGATCTAAAGGATACACGCATCCTTCTACCCAAAGGTCTATGAAGAGAGTGGGAGAGAAGTAAGGAGTCTCACTTGTGGCTTTCTCACATACACAATGGGGGAATACCTCGGGAATACACACAAAGGTGGAGGCTGAAAATAGTTTTCCTCTTCTTAGTTGTGAAAGACAAAAGAACTCTCTCTTTTAGTACAAAAGGAATATGTGAACCCTATATGTGGATCTCAAGCCGAACTCAGCTAACCTAGGTGGCATACTAATGAAGCCACTAACTCAAGTACATAAAGATAGCTGTCATGCAGCTATTATTCATGGGCGGTGTACCAACTGCATTTGTAGCTAACAAGTTAGTGACATAAATGCACAATGATCACCCTGGCATATCACGAGTGGAGCTCGATATCTCAACACTCCCCCTCGAGCTCAATCCCAATTCCTACACACCAAGCAGGTCTCTAAACTTGCGCAGCTTCTCTGCGCCCAATGCCTTTGTGAATATGTCAGCTACCTTATCCTCAGTGCTAACATAAATGAGATCAATACTAGAACCTTCTCCCGCACATAGTGATAATACCCCTCAATGTGCTTTGTTCTAGCATGATAGACTGGGTTATTTGCCAAGTATATATTGCTCATGTTGTCACAATAAATGACAACTGGCCCATTTGTAGACTGATGCATATCATAAAGTAGCTTATGAAACCAAGCTGCCTCACATGCAGGCATTGCTGCACCCCTGTACTCAGCCTTTGTGCTCGACAAGGCAACTGTGGGTTGTTTCTTGCTACTCCAAGTGACTGCAGCACTCCCAAAACAAAACACATATCCACTGATAGATCATCTATCAGAAAAACTACCAGCCCAATAGTGTATCCATGCAACTGTATCTGAACCCCAGTCTCATTAAATAGTCCATATTGCAATGTGGACTTCACATACCTCAGTATGCATCTAGTCACATCCAAATGCGGTTTCCTTGGAGCCTGCATAAACTAACTTACCAACCCAATAGCATAGCTCAAATCTAGCCTGGTAATAGTCATATAAATCAAACTTCCTACTATGCGTTTGTACATAGTAGGGTCTTGCAGAAGCTCACTTGCATCTGCACTCAACTTCACATTCTGCTCCAAAGGAATTGAAATAGGCTTACAGCCTATCATCCCATATTTGGACAACATGTCCAATCCATACTGCCTCTGCAAGAGCCATATCCCACTTGTGGATCTAGTCACCTCAATGCCCAAGAAATAACATAGCTCTCCCAAATCCTTCATCTCAAACTTCTTCTTCAATAGCATTTTCACATGAAGGATATCTTCATCACTATCACCTGCGATGATCAAATCATCAACATAAATGACAAGCAGCATAATGCCTTTCTT
The DNA here is from genome assembly GCF_047967505.1 of Dipteris shenzhenensis. Lineage (NCBI taxonomy): Eukaryota > Viridiplantae > Streptophyta > Polypodiopsida > Gleicheniales > Dipteridaceae > Dipteris > Dipteris shenzhenensis. Next base: position 16,694,727 of record NC_141628.1, read on the forward strand.
TGTTTTTCTCACATAAAGTGAGAAATCTGCCTTGGAATTCTAAAAGCCAATAGTGACAAGATACTATCCTATCTTGTCAGACCATGCTCTGGGTGCTTGCTTCAAGCCATACAAGGCTTTCTTCAACTTGCAAACAAACTCAGGATGAACAGCATGCACATAACCTGGTGGGTGCTCCATATAGATCTCTTCTTGCAAATCCCCATGCAAGAAGGCATTCTTTACATCCATCTGATGTAAAGACCATCCCTTTGATGCAACCATAGCAATGACTGCTCTTACAATTGCCATCCTTGCAACCGGACTAAATGTTTCTTCATAATCAATGCCATATGTCTGTGCATGCCCCTTGACAACTAATCTTGCCTTGTATCTACTCACAGAACCATCTGCATTGTGCTTCACCTTATAAACCCACTTACAGCCAATTGCATTCTTGTCTTTAGGCAAAGGCACCAATTCCCATTTAGCATTTGCTTCCGAGGCATCCATTTCTTCATCCATGGCTTTCTCCTATTTCTCTTTTCCCATGGCTTGTTCAAAAGAAGTGGGTTCTAGTTCATGTATCACTTTGACCATATAGGCCTAGTGAATGGCTGTAAATCCATCATATTTCAGCCTATCCACAAGATACTTAACTCTAGTAGACTTGTGCAAAATAGGCTCACTACTAGGTGCTCTCAAAACATCCCTTGTCTTCCTTACTCTAGGTGTAACAACAGAAGGAATACCCAACTCATCATCAAGGCTCTGTTCTGAGGTATTGGATTCACCATCCACATAAGAGTGACCTGCATTCACATCAACCATGGGCTGATCTACTTTCTCTTTTCCCTTTCATGATACTTGCATACCACTATCTGCATTGCATTGAGGAGATTCTCCTAATCTCAATCTACCTATCCATGGTGAAGTATGTGAACCACTGCTAGAGGACACTATAGGTCCACTAATATTTTGTGATTGTTGCTGTGAATTCTATGTAGCATTACCATTTTGTGCATCTACATCATCAATCACATTTACTGGTTTATACCAGCTGCTCATCTCATCAAAAACAACATCTCTTCTTACTATAAACTTACGAGCAGAAGGGTTATAGCATCTATACCCTTTTTGCTATAGAGAATAACCAATAAAGATGCACTTCTCAACTTTTGGATCCAACTTGGATCTCCTTGGATCTCAACTCATCTGGCACATGAACATAGGCAATGCAACCAAAAGCTTTCAAATGAGAAATATCTGGTTTCCTACAAATATACCTCTCCTCTGGCATCATGCCATGTATTGCAGCAGTGGGATTCATGCTCATTATGTAGACTACTGTATCAACTGCTTCAGCCCAATAATAATATGGCAAGTCTTTTTCGTTAAGCATGGCACGAGATACCTCTCCAATATGCATGTTTTTTCTTTTTGCGAGTCCATTTTGCTGTGGGGTATGACTGCATGAATATTGTTGCTTTATGCCATGCTCTTGCAGGAACCTTGCAAACTCATTTGAGAGGTACTCTCCCCCTCCATCTGACCTTAGGCATTTTATTTGCATGCCTGTTTCTTTCTCAACCATAGCTTTAAAAGCTTTGATATGCCCAAACACTTCACTTTTCTTTTTCATAAAATACACCCAAACTTTTCTGCTATAGTCATCAATAAAAGTGACAAAATAATGACAGCCTCCAATAGATGTAGCTTTAGTAGTCCACACATCAGAGTGGATTAATTCCAATGGCCTCTTATTCTCTTGAACATGTCTAGGAAATGGTTTCCTTGCCTGTTTTCCAAATTGACAGGCTTCACATACCTTATGCATTTCTGCAACCTTGAACTTAGGTAATCCTGCAACAATATTTTGGGCCTGCATTAATTTAAGTCGTTGTACATTAACATGACCAATGCATTTATGCCAGATATCAATATCTACAACTACACCGGTCCCATGTGCAAACATTGCTGCACTTAATTCAGGCATGTCCACATCCAACATAAATGTCCTGCCCTTCTTCTTCCCTTTTGCTATCAAGCGACCTTTATTTTTCATATCCTCAACAAAGCATCCATGAGGATTAAATCTCACCCACAAGCCCTGCTCAACCATTTGACCAATAGAAAGTAGGTTCTTGGTGATATTCGGGACATGAAATACATCAGACAGGTATTTCTTTTTCCCATTTTGCATAGACAAAGGAATTTTACCAATCTGCACAATAGCATGTGCAGTATCATCACCAGTCTCCACAAATCCTGGTCTTTCCATTTTCCTTGCATGCTGCATCCATTCTGCATGACCTGTCATGTGGTTTGATGCACCTGAGTCAACATACCACACATCATTCTTTCTTCTGCACTTGTCACAGAATTGGTCATGTGTTGCATAATAAACAAATGCTCATTTCTGTCATCACCCTGTCTACTAGAGGATGCATGATTGCCTTGCTGCAATTTTCCATTCATGATGTCTTTCTACTTTTTGTAGAAGTCTTTAGCCATATGACCCATTTTACCACATTAGTAGCATTCGACATTGTTGTTTGCATTTTGGCCTCTCTGCCATCCACCACGACCTCTTTGGCTCCCCCTGCCTCTAAAGTTACCACTCTTCCTCCATAGGGCTGGTTTTCTTGAATTTGCTGCATATTTTGATTTCTACCATGGCCTCCAAATTGGCCTGCTCTACCTCTACCTCTACCTCTTCCAGCATTTGAGTAGAATATAGTTTCTTTTGAAGTTCCTTCGGAAGAAGATGCACCACCATTTCTCTGCTCTTCAGAAATTAGAAGAGCAATCAACTCCTCATAATCAGGAAATTTTTCACGGACGGCAATGCATGTCTAGAATTGTGCATAATCCTTTCCTAGACCATTCAAGGTCACAGAAACTAAATCATCATCTTCCACTGGTGACCCAATGGAAGCAAGTGCATTTGCAATCTTCTTCACCTTCATGTGGTAGTCATTGATGCTCATATTTTCTCTCTGCACATTATGCAACTTCTGCTTGAGCTGCTTTTTCTTGGCTTGCATATTTGTGCTATACATTTTTGTCAAAGTATCCCATGCCTCCTTCGGCGTGCTTGCATCCTGAATATGCACAATCATAGAATCTAAAATACTGATAGACAGCGAGTACATAACTTTTCTGGCTCTCTCATGCCATCCTTTAAATGCCTGCAACTCCTATTGATTGGGAACATTAGGAATAACTGGTTCTTGTTTAGCTCCAGTAATGAACTCCCAATAGCCTTTGCCCTTAAGGAAATTCGTCATTCTAAACTTCCATGCTTGGAAGTTTGTTCTTGTCAAGCTTTTCAGTGACTATCTGTGAAAGGGCATCAGATGCCATTACAGAACACTGCAAAATATTCTGTCACTACAAAAAACACAACTTCTGCCTCACAAGGGCAAATATGCAAAACTGACGAAAGTGGTATTTGACCACACAGTCACTTCCTAGTGACGATTTTGCATCAACATGCAATAAGAATGATTCTGTCACTCCCAATATCTCTGTGCATAGGCATACGATGCAATTTCTATGGCAACTTTTCACCAACCTACGGATCAATGGTCGCACAACAAAAAACAGGGCACTTTTTTGAGTGCCTGTGGAAAACTTTCACCACCAAAACGGGCCCCGAAATGGCCTCGAATCAAAAAAATAATGTAGCATATACTACCCTCTCGCCACAATACGAAGGGCATCCCAATCTGAGACAGTGCACTCTTGCACTTTCTGGCTATGCTACCTGCAAAGATTTGCTCTCAAACTCGAAAAAGGAAAGCAACACTGATCCTCTGACAAGACACTGCGAACTTGGTTTGCTTTCTTGAGCTCCTTACCATGAACCAAGCTCTGATACCATGTGAAGAGAGTGGGAGAGAAGTAAGGAGTCTCATTTGCAGCTTTCTCTCAGCTTTCTCACATACACAATGGGGGAATACACACAAAGGTGGAGGCTGAAAACAGTTTTCCTCTTCTTAGTTGTGAAATCCAAAATAACTCTCTCTTTTAGTACAAAAGGAATAGGTGAATCCTATATGTGGGTCTCAAACCGCGAACTCAACTAACCTAGGTGGCATACTAACTGAGCCACTAACTAGAGTACATAAAGATAGCTATCATCCAACTATTATTCATGGGTAGTGTACCAACCGCATCTGCAGCTAACAAGTTGGTGACATAAATGCACAACGGTCACCCTGGCATATCACGAGTGGAGCTCGATATCTCAACAATGTTGAGATGCTTCTTTCCTTGCGAACGAAGACTGTGGATTTTGGAAGCTCCCCTCAATCCTAGACTACGTGTGCTTGCATATTTAGCCTCGAACTCTAAGTGAACCTGGTACTTGTTGGAGACGTCCTCGAATGGTGCCATGACTAAAGGAGTGTAGATAAGGAGAAGGTGTTGAGATGCAGGCTTGAAGGAGTAGCATGCAAGAAGAGGGAGGGTGAGGAGGAGGAGGGATGGGGGAGAGAGGACCAGTAGTTGAAGAGGAGGAAAGGGGGGTAGACCAGCAAGTGCGGAGGGTGAGGAGGAGTAGGCGTGGAGGAGGAAGGAGGGAGGAGGGAGGAGCAGGAGCGAGGGGGGAGGAGGAACAGTAGTGGAGGGGGAGGGAGGGGGAGGGCAGGAGGAGTAGGCATGGGGGAGGGAGGGAGGGGGAGGGCAAAAGGAGCAAGCATGGAGGAGGAAGGGAGGGAGGGGGAGAAGGAGAAAGGGGGAGGAGGGAGTGAGGAGGGGGAGGGGAGGAGAGGGGAGGGGGAGGGAGGGAGGGGGAGGAGGAGGGAGGGGGAGGAGGGGGAGGGGAGGGAGGGAGGGGGAGGAGGGGGAGGGGAGGGAGGGAGGGGGAGGAGGAGGGAGGGGGAGGAGGGAGTGGGGAGGGGGAGTGAGGGAGGGGGAGGGAGGAGGGGGAGGGAGGGAGGGAGGAGAGAGGAGGGAGGGAATTCAAATTTTGAATTTTTGAATTTTGAAATTTTTGGTTCCCACCTAGGAGTAAGAGTTGTGTAAGAGGTGTAAGAGGTGGGGTCACTTGTGGGCTTAACCCACCTAGGTGAGGGGGGGTTAGGACTTTTTGGGACCTACCTTGGCCCTTTCATTAAGACTAATCCATTTCTGAATCCATTCCTTATGAGGCCCTTTTGAGACCCCAATTCTCCCTTAATGGCCTGCAGCCAACGCCTTAACTGCTAGCTGTAGTGATGGGCGTAGGAACCCTCTCTTCTCTTATTCCCTCTTTTTCCCCTCTTTTCCTTTTTTCCTCCCTCTTTCCCTCATATGCTCATGCATAAGCATAAGCATAATCTTTCTCTCTTTTTCTCTTATGCATATTTTTTTCCTTTTCTTATGCTTATACTCTTTTCCCCTCTTCTTTTTCCCTTCTTTCAATCTCTTTTCCCCTCTTCCTTCTCTTATTTTCCACTCTCTTTTTTCCTCTCTTTTTCTCCTCTTTTCATAAGCATATGTATTTAAATGCCTATCCTTATGTTTATGCATGAGCATATGCTCATATGGTCATGCATAAGCACAAGCTTATGCTTTCTCTCTTTTTCTCTTATGCTCATATGCTCATGCATAAGCATAAGCATATTCTTTCTTTCTTTTTCTCCCTATGTGGCTTTCCACCACCTAACTGTGTTTATGGGCACCTAACTGTGCCTCTAGCACTCACACATAGAAACCAAGGTGTGCCTGAGGCATACACCTTGAGATATCCCAACAAACCCCCCCTCAAGGGAATGCCTCAGGCTATGTCAAGGATACAACTAGCACAATGTGTCTCATGCCATCTCATGGTGGTCATGGATCTATCAATGGCTAGGATCTCAAGCTAGCAAGGGTTCCCATAGGTGTAAGGTAAACAAAATGGGATACAAAAAGACCTTCCAATGGTTATCTCCCCTGCATGTACATGCATACAATGTCTGCAGGAGGTACCATGGAGCAAAACACACACATGGCCTACATCATAAGGTGATGAGAGGTGTTTACAAAACACACAAAACACAATAGTTTATTTCATTCATTTTGGAGGACTATCCAGGCTGAGTACCTTGACTCAACATAAAAAGAGAGATCTAGAGCATACATAGAGATGATTTAAAATGCATAATCTTCAAAGGATGCCTCATCTTGTGGAGGCACATCAACTGAAAGTAGATTGGCATTTTCTGTCTTTGCTTCGGCTCTGCAACACTTCTCATGATGATTGTTTTTGCCACAGTGTTTGCATGGATTGATTTTGAAGCAGTCCTTTGAAAGGTGATTTGTCTTTCCACAATGATTGCAAGGTGTAAACTTGCCCTTCTGGATTTTTACAGCATAAGCTGTGTCATTGCCTTTCCTGAGCTCCATGTGCCTTTCTTCTTCTTGGAGAGCAGAGATAATACCTTCAAGATTAGGATTAGGAAGATTTTTCAAAGTGGTAACAATATGATCATAATCTTCAGGCATACTCTTAAGCAACACTGCCATAGCATCATCTGTAGTAATAGGAGAGTTGATAGAAGCAAGTTGAGTCATAAGACTCCGCATGTAATTGACATGGGCTGCCAAAGCAGTGCCATTAACCATCTTCAATTCAAAGAAAGAGATTTTAAGTGATAATTTAGAGATGTGAGAGCTAGCACCAAAAATCATGTCAAGCTTCTGAAGGAGACTCTAAGTCAGAGATGTGATAAATATAATCATCTCCTAAAGCAAGAGCAATGATACCATATGCTTTCTCCTCTCTAGCGGGATCCCTTGCCGGGTGTGTCGGAGCTGAGGATTCTCCAGCATTGGAGGCTGTAGAAGAAGAAGTTGAAGTCGGTTTGACAAGTCCCCAGAGGTTTTCCCTCATCAATGCAAATTTCACCTTCATCTGCCATGTGTGAAAGCCCTTTCCATTGAACTTATCTATATTCAATATGGTAGCCATGAGAGGGTCTAAGCCAGATATTGGGTAGATCTTCTCTCTTACAAGGCTAGAATAACAATTGAAAGGCTTCCAAATATAAGCATTTAATGTAGCAAAGTCTAGTGACCAAAATTCAATCAATGATGCTTTTTCTTACATGCTTCATAGAGGTGGCTAAAATGAAAGCTTTCCAATCAAAACTAGGTATAGCAACTCAAAGCAAAGCTGAAGCCATAGTTGTACTGATGTTATTGAAAATTTCAAAAAAATAGAAATGCTAGAATAGCATCTTATGTAGCATCATCTTCAAAAACTTGTCAAAACTGTCAAAATCAAAAGACTGAACTTGAAGGGCTTGTATCTCACTCTTCAGAGCAAAGGAAAAGGGGGTTTCTGAGGCAAAATAGAGCTTATATAGCACAGAAGGTCCACTGAGGAGAAAGGGCACAAAAACATGTCAGGGTGCCATAGCTTGTCTCTCCATTTTCGACTGGTTTTTCTTTGTTTTCAGCTTGAATATGCAGCCATTGCTGCTCAGATTTCAGCACAAAATAGCTCTAGGTATGGACAAGCTCCCTATGAAAGGAATTAGAGAAGCATGGAGCATGCTGAGAGAAAACACAGGAAGAAAGGTCGACGAACTACGTGAAATGGCGATGAAACGAGCCCATAATTCTTCAATTCCTTTCAGCCAGGGGTTTGCCCCTTTGAGGTGGATCTCTAGTAGGAAGGGCATGGAGAATGGTAGAGAAATGGAGGAGAACAGGCTTAAGCAAATTTTGGGAAGAAGAGGAAGAGATGGTGAAGAAGAAGATGATGATGTGGCAGAAATGGATCAAGCTGGTTCAAATGGCTCTGATACCATGTTGGTAAATTGAAAGGAAAGAGTAGAGTGGACACAAATTCAGAATACTTGCATTATGGAATGAAGAAGAGTGAGGTCCTTATGTAGGCACCTCTTACATGCTCACTGACATCACTGATGACTTCAGAGCTCCACAATCATCTCCTCAATCTGCTCCTAGATTCTCTCAATCATCCTATGTGGCTTTCCACCACCTAACTGTACTTATGGGCACCTAACTGTGCCTCTAGCACTCACACATAGAAACCAAGGTGTGCCTGAGGCATACACCTTGAGATATCCCAACAGATGGATCATTGGTAAGTCAATGCTATTTGAGTTCATGAGATTAATATTGGATACCATTATGACACGAAACCTTGAGACAAGATCTTATATTTACATGAAATCTTGAGATAAGATGAGGAGGGTGGTGAGGGTGTGCATATACCTTCACACTTTGAGCAAGACTATAGTCTCCCAAATGTGCCAGATGATGAGGAGGGTATGGTGGACATGATGGATTCTATTTTCAGGGGCACTCCATCACATGTACATGTGATGTCAAAGTCTGAGGTCAATATGCAAGAGTTGCAATCAACACAGTTGTACAAGGGTGCTAGGATGTCTAAACTACAGGCTTGTCTCTCAATCTTAAATGTGCAAGCAAAGTATGGGTGGGCGGATACAAGTGTCTTGGCCTTAATGAGGTTAGATCCCGCATTAATTTGACTCATCATTTGGATATTGTTTATTTTGAGAATCATCATTATTCAAAGCCTATGTATGTATGTATGTTTGAATTGTGACTCTCTTTTATCCTCTCTTTTCGTCTCTTTTCTCCTCTCTTTTTGTCTCTTATCTCCTCTCTTTTTCTCTCTTTTTCCTCCTCTCTTTTCCTCTATTTTCCTCTCTTTTCTCCTCTCTTTTTCTCTCTTTTATCGCCACTTTTTCTCTTTTCACTTTCTCTCTTTTTCTCTCTTATCTCCTCTCTTTTTTTGTCTTTTTTCTCCTCTCTTTTCTCCTTTTTCTCCTCTCTTTTTCTGTCTTTTTTCTCCTCTGTTTTCCTCTCTTTTCTCCTCTCTTTTTTCCCACGTGAAGCTTCAATAGCCTACCATTGAGCAAGCAGATACAAACTTCTGTCACTCTAATTCAAAGAATGCAGAGTCTATAAATGTTTGCTCAATGTCAAGTTGTAGGATTCTAAGCTTGCTCAATGTCTTACAGGTATTCTAAGCTATAGGATTAGTTTACCGATAATCATGATGCATTAGTGTAATTATGATTATGTTATATTATTTACATGACTTCTTTGTTGCTTTGAAAGAGGGAAAAAGAGAAAGAAAAGGGAAAAAGAGAGGTGAGAATCATCATTATTCAAAGCCTATGTATGTTTAAATTGTGATAGGTTGCTCCAGAAGATGTTGTCTACACCAAATACCATTCCCACATCAAGAGATGAAGCGAAGAAGATGCTAACAATGGTGGGTATGGATTATGATACCATCCATGCTTGCCATAATGACTGTATTCTCTTTCGTCATAAGCATGGAGATTTGGCTAGTTGTCCGAAGTGTGGGGAACAATGTTATAGAGATGACTTGCAAGGTGAGCAAATACCAGTAAAGGTCTTGAGACAGTTTCCCACCATCATTGCAAGAATACAGCACATGTTTCAATGCAAATCCATAGCAAAGTTGATGACTTGGCATGCATCTCATCGGTCCACTCATGACACATTGAGGATTTCCACAGATTGTGCAGCTTGGAAGCACATAGACAATCAGTAGCTGGACTTTCCAAGGGAGCCACGCAACTTACATCTTGGACTCACCATGGATGGTGTGAATCCTTTTGGCTTACGCTTGACATGGCCCATAGTCTTGGTGAATTACAATATCCCACCATGGCTAACAATAAAGAAGGGACACCTCATGCTTGCACTACTTGTGCGAGGGAAGTACAAGGCCAAAAATATGGACGTGTACATGGCACCTTTAATAGAGGAGTTACAAATCTTATGGAGAGGAGTGCGGGTCTTTGATATTTCCAGAGCTCCTAGACATACCAATGATATTTTGGTCAGGGGTATCTTGATGTGGACCATGCATGACTACCCAGGATATGGAGAGTGTGCAGGTATGTGATTGTGTCTTTACATGTATAATTATATAGGATTATTCTTTTATGACTCTCTTTTGCATGCATGTGTTATACTAACACATTCATACACGCGTGCAGGACTTGTTACAAGTGGGTACCATGCTTGTCCTGTTTGTGGACCGGGTTTGAAATCGCTTGCATGATACTCCAAACATATGAGGAAAAATGTTTATGAAAGTCATGCTCGATACCTTCTGCTAGACCATCTCGCGCGTGGAGGTCAGCTTGATCCACCACCACCATATTTAAAGGCAAGTGACTGGATTCTGCCTTGAAGGATGAATGGAGTCCTACCTCCTCATTGTATGAAGAGGCTATCGATCTTTCACGAGCTTCCTTATTGGGGTCAGTTACAAATCAATCATCTCTTGGATCCCATGCATATCTTCAAGAATGTGGGGGCTACTATTTGGGCACATCTGGTTGGTTCCAAAGACTCGAGAGGAGTGCGAGAAGACTTGCATTCTATGAATAGGATGTCTCATTTGTGGTCCCAAGTGCGTGCTTTAGGAAAAGTTGTCCTCCCGAAAGGAACATGGATCCTCTCCATGAGAGAGGAGGCAGCGGCGGTCAAGGCAAACATTGCCTCTTTTCAAACGCCCACAAGGTACATGCATTGCTTGAAAGGAGCATTTTCAAAGGACAATAAGCTAAGTAGGATCAAGTCCCATGATTGGCAAAAGGTCTTACAAGGATTTTAAACTGTAGGATTAGTGGACCGATAATCGTGATGCGTCAGCATAATTATGATTATGTTATATTATTAACATGACTATATATATATGAAATTATGCTTAAGTACATGTATCAATGGATCTTTAAAAACCAAAGCTTTGATTCATTAAATCATTAGTATGCACCTGCTCACAATTATCAGGAAGAACAAAAGTATCACTTTCATTGGTCCAAAGTTTGGTGGAGTCTATTGCAAAGAAACCACTACTGTCTTTTCTCACTGTCGCATGGGGACACTTGTAAATACTTCTAAACCATTTTACATCAAGAATGAAAATACTAAATTGTCTGAAATCAATTTCATAGATTTCGCGTATGGTTCCATAATAATCCAATTGTGGGGAGAGAAGATTGGTATCTGAAGCACTTGCTCGGCTATCTTGTGTGAAGTTAGCCATGACTCCACAATCATACATGACTCTCTTTGAATTGATGCGTTCCACATGAAAATGTCATCCATATAACCATCATGCATTGTACCTTTTGTACTGCGAAAGAGCATCATTAAAACAATGAAGATGCATCTATTTTATAGTGTAAATTGCCACAAATAATTACTTTATTACGTCAAGAGGTATGAAACTTACATGCATCATACATCCAGATGATAACTCTCACTCACGCTCATTTATTATCTGTCCATCGTGTTCGGCTTTACGTAGAGCCAATTGTAGCCAATCAACTGACATGTGAGTGGGGAGAAGAGATCCCATGGATATGGTTTTGATCGCCTGTACGGGGAGGGGGACCTCGGTGGGGAGGGGAGGGGGGAGGATGCGATAGAGGGGAGGGGAGGGCAGAGGGGGTGGCGCAATAGGGGAAGCACAGATGGGTAGGGGGTAGCACAACAGAGGGTAGGGGAGGGGAGGCGGCGGGGTAGGGGAGGTGAAGGGTAGAGGAGGGGAGGCAGCGGGGTAGGGGGTAGGGTAGAGGGTAGGGGAGGGGAGGCGAGGGGAGGGGTAGGGCAGGTGGCAAGGTAGGGGAGGCAGCGGGGTAGGGGTAAGCGTAGAAGGTAGGGGAGGGGAGGCGGCGAGGTAGGGGAGGGGAGGCGAAGGGTAGGGGAGGGGAGGCGGTGGGTTAGGGGGTAGGGTGGAGGGT